>NC_061117.1:55435418-55735418 GCF_002878395.1 Capsicum annuum
ACACTTTTAATTTCTATCATTATGTAACAACATTGATCTATTTTGACAATAGGTGACTACTACATTAATATTTATAACAATCAAAATGTGTCTATAGCTAAAAAAAACATTAAATTGTGCATCTTTGTATCATGAAATCCTTCGGCTTTTGCTCTAGAGAAAACAAACACATCAAAGTATTCAATCTCGTATTCTAATAGGATGTAGTATTTATGAGCATAAGATGTGGTATATTAACTATTCATTAGGGTCAACATATAATTTACTTATGTCTCTTATTTAAATTTGGTACCACTGTGACATTGGTTATAGTATGGTTTGGGTTTTAACTTTACAGTTGTGTATGATTACTATAAGTTCCTGTTCGACTCCTGCATCTGGTTGTGATATTATCAAGGAATTCTGATACTAATTATGATTGTTATAGGAGTTGTGGTTCCTCTGAGTTCCGATCGAGTCTAGCATTTGATTATGAGTTATGTTGTATATCATATATGTGGGTCTCATTATTACCCACCATTTTCAGTTTGAATCTGGCATATGGCTTCTTGTTATTAACCAGCTCTATTGTTCTAAACCAGGCATTTGGCCTCTCGTTACTACCGATTGGTATCGGTTCAATCCCAGTACACATATGGATGACTACTATAAATTTTTTGAGAATTATTCAGTTATGAATGTTTTGCATTTATTTTCTTTAATTATTTCTCGTGCATCTTATAGGCGTATGGGGGTACGTTTAGGTTAATTATCTTATTTACTGTACCTAACGGGAGTATGGGGGACAAATTACGTTATGTTTGGTTTGCCATCTTATTACTAAATTATTTTTATTTCTATGATGGTTTTACTTATTCTTTTATCACATTTACATAGCTTTATATTTTTTTATAGTTGTTTACTTTTCTATCCTTAACTTAGTGTACACTCTCGCATTTTAGTTATACTTTTCCATTATTACACTCAGTTGGCCGTTGATGCCTACTGAGCACCCATTGGTTTGGTAATTATAATAAACTTCTGCATCCTTACCTTAACACAGATCTAAGTACTAGAAGCCGCTATTGACATGATTGCTCTTTTAAGTTCTCATCCATATCAGGTGAGCTTATTGTAATCCTCCTCTATTTGTTCTAGTTAGTATTTTGTACTCAAGATTGGTTGTTTATACTTTGTATGTTTTACATTCTTTCTAGTACGGGTATCTTTTAGTAGTTGTTCTAGTACCGACCTTACCAGGTCTTGCGAGGGATTTATTTTTATATTTTGGTCATTTTCCTTCTCTCATTTGGATATACTTCATATGTTTTCTTTTTTGTTTTTTGCTTTATTGATACTTTTGTCATTATATGTGATTTTTTTCTGGTTTTTGCTAGTTAGCCTTTTTCCTATTATTTTAGACTATGGTTTGGCTTGCCTACTGGTGGGATAAGGAAGGTGCCATCATGACATGAGAAATCAGGTTGTGACATCTTCGTATTAAGCCCTAGGTTTCACTATATTTTTGGTACTTTAGCCGATGTTTAGTAAAGTACTTTGGATCAGTGTGGACATGTCAGTATCCTATCTTTGGGAGTCTACTTTGGTTTTTAATACAATTAGGAGTTGAGACCGACCAAGAGGTCGCGGGCAGGATAGAACTCCAACCCTATTCGAGATTATTCTAGGGATCCATCACGTGATCCTATCTTAGCACCTAGACTAAAAGAGCTCAAGGTATTCCCCCACAGAAACCATTGGTGGAATCTTGTGATGGATTTAATTTTGGATTCTATTTGAGGGCCCTGCCGACTCGTTCTTGATCCAAATTTGGACTCGACCCTTAAAGTAGCAATATGGATCTTGTTTTATACCCAATGATGTGTAGTGTATATTTTTGATAGCGTGGTAGTATTTTGGGATAGTGGAGCAAAAATAAATGACTTATGGACTTTGGTTGAGAGAGACTCCAACCTTTTCTGCACTGTTATGATAATCTACTCTCAAAATTTACCCCTAGCTATGGATTTATTGGTTATACATTATTAACCATAGTTCTCATCCGTGCATTTATATATATATATATACACACACATTCACATATATATACACACACATATATATATATTGTGTTGGATTGCAGGCGATGATGATGATTATTGTTGGAAAATATATATATATGTGTGTGGGGGGGGGGGGTATTGGAAAGTAGGCAATGATTATTATTATTATTGGAAATCCTAGATCTGGACCAAACCAGTGTATACAGACACTCCCTGACATGACCCGACCCCGGGCATTGCCGTATTAGGCATCTCAAGTCAAACCAGGATCGGGGACCCCCCTCTCCTTGTTACCCAACCCAAACACCTATATCCAGCCTTAGATAGGCTGAATTTCAAGCATATATAAGATAGTATAAATTCTCTCATGAAGACTCTAGGATAGGGTCACAATCGTGACGGACCCAACCGAGTCCACCCGTACTAAATCAACCATCTAACAATAACAAGACAAACCAAAGGCCATAACCAAAGAGACTACCAAAACATAATAAGATAATCAATCCTAAAATATAATACGATGGAACAGTAAGAAAGCATGTCCATTGATGTAGCCTCCCAACTTATTCCAATGCCAAGACCGACACCAATACCGATCCCGCCCATACCAACCTCCAGAAGTACAACAAAGCCTTAATCCAAAAGAGTAAATAAATTTGGTTAGGACATGACCCCAACCATGGACAAAACCAATATCCAAAAGAAAGTCAAAACATCTAACAAGATTAATAAAATGAAATAATGCCTTCTAAAATGACGGAAGCTCACTAATTCCGTCCAAAAGCTTTCCCCAAGTCAATCACTATGTAGGAGGAGTCGAATGGTTGGTTCTTGCATTGCATGGGTATACAGCCACCAGTAGACAAGTTAGTGAGTGACTACTAGCATAAATCTTAGGATAAGGATAAAATAATGCTAGTTATAAAACCAAGTAAAACCATCCAATGCAACCAACCATACATATATATATATATATAACCAAGTTGGGAAATGGAATCGGGTTTAGGATGCCTTTAATCCTTTACTTGGGCTGTGTAGCTTGGCCATCCTAAACCACCCACGAGCTATATGTGTTAATCTTTCACAGCTAAAGGAGCCTAGTACGTGTAGCCTCATGACCAGGGAAGTATCCCATGGGATGACTAGTGTATCCAGCAATAGTGTAAAATAATGCACACATTCCACTAAGACCAATCCTCATATCGGCAATTACGAGTTTCAAGTTTTGGTCCCCCAAGGACCAGCACCTTCTACGGCTTTGCTACTCACCATTCCATTAATAACCAATTCAAACCATTTCCAAATGACCAACCAATCCATTTTCAATTTTATTAACCAAGGCTAATATTTGTGGTAACATCATACCACCCCTTACTTGTAGGTAATATCCATAGCCAACCATTTAGGTTAATGGGACTTTCAAGTGCCCTTCCATCTACTATATTAAACCACTTGGGAGACTTCCAGGTTTCCCACAAGCATAACCATTTAGAATTTAGCCTTTCCAAACCATTTAAACCACTTAAAGATATATTACATAAGCCGAAAACAAGCAAGAGTTCCATTAAAAGAAGTCAACGCAATAAATATACCTTTATAAGCATTTTATCAAACACATTTAAGGCATAATACAACCAAAACTAATTCCAAAGACCATTAACCCATTACCATGCAATCCAATTTTCCAAAACCACCATTAATGCATATAGAAACATAATTAAAACCATAGGAAACCATAACCAGACATTTAATATCAAAACCCCCAAATAGTAGTTGAAAACCATAATCATGAAATAGTAAAACCATGAAATCAATCATATAAACCATGCCTTTAGTTGAAATTACAATGAGGGAAGAGAATCATACATTATACCAAAGAATATAATGGAAGGAAACCACCAAGACAAGCCCCAAAGCAATCCTTTAGTTTAAACCCTCTGTCTTTTTCCCCAAAAGATTTTAAGAGAATTATGAAGTGTTTTGGAATAATTTTTGTATGTAAATGAATAGAATAATAGGGTAAATAACCTCCTAAGTGTATTAGAAGTCGTGATTCATAATTTGGGTAAGTAGGAAAATAGTCTAGAATATCCCTACTAAAATTGCACAAAATCCCATGACAGGGATACGACTGGCCAATACGAGTTGTGCCCTATAATACGATTGGTTTCCACCACTCGTATCCAAGCCTCAACCTTGGATCAGACAATGTCCAGTGTACAACTCATCTAACCAAGTCTCAACAATATTATACGATCCATACCCCCGACCCGTATCCCTGGAAGAAAGAAATACCAGGAGGATCAAACACTGCCTACCATACGAGTCCTTGATATGACTCATACCAAGTCCTACGACTCATACCCCTATGTCGTACCCATTCTAGTGACCAAAACCATCCCACCAACTAACACTGGTCATCATACGACATGACCATATCACTCGTACCCCAACATACAGATCATACCTATGAGTCGTATTGGGTCCTTAGAACAAAAATTCTAAGAAATTTTGCAATGGTTAAAACCCAAGATATTTTAGTTTCCCCCACTATGAACAGTCATCCATGAATGAAGAAACAGGTAGGGGTAACCATACATAGAGTCATTTGCATTATCAAACATCCTTTTACCAAAGTTTGAAAAGAAAGAGACAAAGATGTTAATCTTTCTTTTAATAAAAAATCAGAAAATAAAGATGTATTGAAGACAGATACCTTCACATGAATCCCATGACCAAACCAATAATGCAGATACTTAGACTTCATGGCCTCTTCTGCTTCCCAAGTAGCTTCTTCTACCTTATGGTTCTGCCATAGAACCTTAACGAAGCCACATCCTTGTTCCGCAACCAATAAACCTGCCTATCAAATATCTCAACTATGACCTCTTTATAAGACAGAGAATTTGAAATATCAAATCCTTCCAAAGGAATAACCAAAGAAAGATCACCAATGCACTTCCGTAACATAGTAACATGAAAGACCAGATTAACCAAACTTAATCTAGATGGCAACTCCAACTCATAAGAAACATTTCTTGCATTCTAAAAAATCTCATAAGGGCCAATAAATAAAGGACTGTGTTTTCCCTTTTTTAAAACTGCACCACTCCCTTCATAGGAGACACCTTGAGCAACACTCTATCCCTGACCTCAGACTCTAAGTCTCTATGCCTAACATCTACATAGGACTTTTGGCGACTTTGGGTAGATATAAGCCTATCCCAAATCATCCTGGCCTTTTCCATCACTTGATAAACCAAATTCAGGCCAAACATGTCCACCTCCCAAGCGTAAACCAACTAATAGGATATCTACACCTCCTACCATACAATTCCTCGAAAGAAGCCATACCAATACTTGAATTATAGCTATTATTGTAAGCAAACTCAACCAAAGGTAAATTCTCAACCCAGCTGCCACCATTATCAATCCTACAAGTCTAAATTATATCCTCTAATATCTGAATAGTTATCTCTGCTTGCCCATTTGACTGCAAGATGAATGCAGTACTCAAACTTAACTTAGTCCCAATCTTTTTTTTGGAAAGACTGCCAGAAGTGAGACGTAAACAGCGTACCACGATCAGAAATAATCAAAATAGGCACCCCATGCAACTTCAAAATCTCCTAAAGATATAGCTTCACATAATCCTCTACTAAAAAGGTAGTCCGCACTGGCAAGAAGTGAGTAGACTTTACATCTTTCCATAAAGACTCAAATTGAATCATATTGACTTTAAGACCGAGGAAGATTGAAAAAAAGTCCATATTGATCACTTCTCACTTTAATTCGAGTAAATAAATTTTCTGATACAACCCTCCTAGCCTCATGTGCTCAACCATAACCTGTTGACACACCATACAGTTGGCTACAAAATCTGCCACATCTCTCTTCATTCCATTATATCAATAGATCTCCTTAAGATCATGATACATCTTAGTTGAGCTAGGATAAACAACATAGATCGACTCTTGCGCCTCAACCAAAATCCTTTATCGCAAATTATTAACATCAGGAACACATAACCTTCCTTGTTACCTAAAGTACCAGCACCACTGATCTCAAATACCACTACCTTTTGCACACCAACATTACTCTTGATTTTCATCAAGATAGGATCTAGCACTTTTTTTACTTAATCTCCACACCAAAAGATGATCGAACCACTTCTTGCACCATCACACTTCCCTCATTGGAGTGCAAAAGTGGAACTCCAAGATTAGCCAAGCAGTGAATATCCTTTACCAATTCTCACTTTCCTTCCTCTACATGAGTCTAACTCCTCATGGATAACCTATTAAGAGCATCAGCAACCATAGTAGCCTTACCTGGGTGGTAGTAAAGACTCATATCATAATTTTTGAGAAGCTCAAGACATCTTCTCTGCCTGAGATTAAGCTCTTTCTGAATGAACATATACTAAAGACTCTTTTGATCAGAAAAGATATCCACGTGAACACCATGCAAATAATGTTGACATTTTTCAAAGAAAACACAACCGCCCATAAATCCAAATCATGAGTAGGATAATTCCTCTCATTTACCTTCAACTGCCTTAAAGCATAGGAAATCACCTTCCAATACTACATCAACATACAAACAAGACCTACTCGAAATACATCATAATAAACCATGAACCCGTCATTACCATCCAGCAAAGTCAGGATTGGAGTTGATGTTAACTTATTCTTCAACTTCTTAAAACACCGTTCACAAGCATTCGACCAAGAAAACTTAACCTTCATCTAAGTCAATTTAGTCAAAGGAGAAACTATCGAAGAAAAGATTTCCACAAAGCACCTATAATACCTGGCTAAACCCAAAAAGCTCTAAATATTGAATGGATTGATGGTCCTAGTCAACCTCTTCACCACAACTATCCTCTGTTGATCCACCATTATCCCTTTACTAGAAATTATATAACCCAAGAAAATCACAGTATTCAACAAAAACTCACACTTAGAGAACTTGGCATACAATTATTGTACCTTTAATGTTTGCAACACCACACAAAGGTGATTAGTATGATCCACCTCTCTCTTCAAATAAACCAAAATTTCATTAGTAAACACAACAATGAAATAATCTAAATTTTGCCTAAACACCCTGTTTATCAAGTCCATAAATATTGCCGGAGCATTGGTCAACCCAAATGACATCACTAAGAACTCAAAATGCATATTCGAGTATGAAAAGCCATAATAGGGATATCCACCTCCCTAATATTAAGCTGATGGTACCCAGGCTAAAGATCTATTTTAGAAAAAAAATTTGGCACCTTACATCTGGTCAAACAAGTCATTTATTCAAGGAAGAGGATACTTATTCTTGATTGTCACCTTATTCAACTGCTTGTAGTTAGTGTACATCTGAAGGGAACCATCCTTATTTCGCAACAATAATACCGGTACACCCCATAGAGAAAGACAAGGAAAAATAAACCCCTTGTTTAGAAAATTCTTAAGTTTCTCCTTGAGTTTCCTTAACTCATCCAAATCCTTTCTATATGGAGAAATAGAAATTGGATAAGTTACCAGAAAAAAATCAATACCAAACAGTATTTCCCTATCCGGAGGAACACTAGGAAGATCATCTGAAGAGATCTCTAGAAACTCATTAACCACAGGGACCGAAGACATAGAAGGACCTTCTGAGTTAGAATATTTAACCCGGATCAAGTGATAAAGACAACCCTTGGATATTAACATCTGAGCTCTAAGATAATAAATAAACCTCCCCTTAGGAGCAGAAGAAACAACCTCCCATTCTATAACCAGCTCATCATTAAACCAAAATCTAACCCTATAGATCTGAAAATCCAAAGATATGTAACAAGAATACAACCAATCCATACCCATAATTATATTAAAATCTATCATATCCAACTCAAATAGATCCACCAAGGTCTTCTTGACACCAACAGATACCACTCACCCCTATAGACTCTTTTAGCATTAACTGAGTTACCTACCAAGGTAGAAATTGAGATAGGATCCAAAATCACTTTCGGATCAAAACCAAATTATTGATCCATATATGGAGTCATATAAGAAAGAGTGGACCCCAAATTAAGCAAAAAATGTAAGTCATGAGAGAAAAGTTATAACAAACCAGTAATGACATCAGGTGATGCCTCAAATTCCTATTAGGATGCCAAAGCATACAACCTATTTTGACCTACCCCAAAAAACCAGTTGGAGTAATAGAAGTAGATGACATACCACTAGGTGCAGGAGTAGAAGATGAAGCAACAAGAATCTTTTTCACCCCCATAGCAACCTTATGGATTAGACAATAACTGAGCTAATGGCTTTCCTGGACATACTTGAAATATTTGTCCCTTCCTTCATCGTAATAGCCCTGATGAGGACAACCACAAAATGGACAAGGAGGACACGAACAAACTAACTAACCTCCACTTACCTGAGGTTGGGAAACCTATGCCTGAGAATTATTACCACCTTGATGTTTCCTGTCTCCCAACCGTTAAGGAGCACTAGCATAAAAGGAGCCAAAACTGTATATATTTAATCAGCAAGGCAGTCTTGCTTTCAAGAATCAAATCTCTAGTCAACCCAAAAGTGAACTTCCTTATTCTCAACCTCATATCAGTCACTAAGTCAAGAGCATACCTTGATAGCATATGGAACATCAAAGGATATTCCATTACTGATATCCTCCCTAGCCTTAGGTTCACAAACTCATCCATCTTAGCTTCCCTGAACACTTGAGGAAAGAACAAATCTAAGAAGGTATTAAAAAGCCTCTTATAACCCTTTATCTTCCAAATCACCTCTACACCTATCCCACTCCTCATACCAATAATAAGAAACATCCTTAAGCTGATAAGCTTCAAGGTTAACCCCCTCTATATTAGTAGCCTACATCACCAAAATGATCTTTTCTATCTCATCCAAGAAGCCCTATGGATTCTCCTACACATTTACTCCAGTAAAGGTTAGAGGACCCATCTTCATAAATTAAACAACCCTTGTGGCCTCAGTAGACAAAGTACGAACCACACCCCGCTTAGCCAAAGCAGCAACTAGTTGGGCAATAACATTAATAGATTGACAAAATTTTATATTCATCATGTTACCCTAAGGGACTTGAGGAGAACTAGCTAGAATAAGAGGAACTCCAGAACCATCAAGAATATAACCATGAGATCAAAGATGTACTCTATATGTAGAATTTACCCCGTCAGCATTATCCCTAGATCAGAAGAATTTCCTTGTGTTCTAGATCTAGGAGGCATGATGTGAAAGATGAGCAAATAAGGATTAGGGAAGATTTTTGGATTGACAATGTAAGCTTAAAGATAGAACACCAATAAAGTAAAACATTCTTGAATACCCTATAGCCTATCCCTTATGAGTGTGGTGCGCTTCATAAACCTAAAAGAGACTCTACTCGATATGACATTATGGACTCCCAAGTTACCATGAACCTGGCTCTGATACCAACTTGACACAACCCGACCCTAATCCTTGTCGTAATACATATCCCAAGTTAAATTAGGATTAGAGACCGCCCCTATTACCAAACCCAACCATCTATATCTAGCCTTAGATAGGTTGAATTTTGAGCATATAACAAGATAACATAAATTCTCTCATGAAGACTCTAGGATAGGTTTCCAATCGTGATAGACCTAATAGAGTCCACCCATACCAAATCAACCATCCAATCATACAAAGCCAACCCAAAGGCCATAAACTAGGCCATAACCAAAGAGAATACCAAAACATAATATGATAATCAATCCTAATATGTAATATGATAGAACAGTGAGAAATCATGTCTGATGATGAAAACCTCCCAGATTATTTCAATTCTAAGGCCAACACCAAAACTGATCCTGCCAAAATAACCACCGAAGTACCATAGAGACTCTATCCAAAAAAGCAAGTAAATTCGGTTGGGACATGCCCCTAACCATGGCGAAAACCAATAATCAAAATAAAGTCAAAATGTCTAAAAATATCCATAACATAAATGATGCCTTCCAAAAGGTTGGAAGCTCACCACTTCAGTCCAAATGTTATCCCCAAGTCAATCACTATGTAAGAGGAGTCAAACGGTCAGTTCTGGCATAGCATGGGTATACAGCCGCCAGTAGATGAGTTAGCAAATGACTGCTAGCATGAATCTCAGGACAAGGATGAAATAATGCCAATTATAAAACAAAGTAAAACTATCCAATGCAACCAACTGTACATGTATATATAATCATGCCATGAAAGGGAATAAGGTTTGGCATGCCTTTAAAACAGTTACCTAGCCTATGTAACTTGGTCGTCCTAATCTACCCACGCGATATATGAGTTGAGCTTTCCATTCTAAAAGGACCTAGTTCGTGTATCCATATGACAAGAGATGTTTCCCATGGGATGTCTAGTACATTCCCTAGTAGTGTGACATCATGCACACAGTCTACTAGGACCAATCCTCATATGGACAAATATGAGTTTGTAGTTTTGGTCCCTCCGAGACCGCTACCTTCCACGGCTTTGTTACATACCCAACCATTAATGACTACTTAAAGTCATTTCCAAATAACTAACCAATATATTTACCATATTATTAACCAAGGAAAACATTAGTGATACTATCATACCACCCCTTACTTCCAAGTAATATCCATAGCCTAACCATTTAGGTTAAGAGAACTTTCAAGTGCCTTTCCATATACTATATTAAAATACTTGGGGACTTTTATGTTGCCCACAAGCATAACTAGTTAGCATTTAGACTTTCCAAACTATTTAAATCATTTAAAATATTTAAAACTTTATTGCATATGATAAAAAGATGCAAGAGTTCCATTAAAAGAAGTCAATGTAATGAGTATACCTTTATAAAAATTTTATCAAATAAATTAGGGGCATATTATAACCAAAACCAATTCCAAAGACCAATAAACCATTACCATGCAATCTAATTGTCCCAAACCACCATTAATGTGTACAAAACCATAACTAAAACCATATGAAACCATAACCAATTAATTAATACCAAAACCCCAAAAAAATAGTCGAAAACAATAATCATCAAATAGTTAAACCATGAAATAAATCATATATACCATGCCATTATTTAAATTACAATGAGAGAAAAGAATCATGACTTATACCAAAGTATATAATGGAAGGAAATCACCAAGACAAGCCCCAAACCAATCTTTTAGTTAAAACCCCATCTCTCTTTTCCCAAAAGATCTTGAGAGAATTATGGAGTGTTTTGGAATAGTTTCTAAGTGTTAATGAATAGAATAATATGGTGAATAACCTCCTAAATGTATTAGAAGTCATGAATCATAATTAAGATAAGTAGGGAAATATCCAAAATACCCCTATTTAAGTTACACAAAATCCTATCACACGGATACAAATGATCCAAATGAGTCATACCCTCCTATACGACTGGTTTCAACAAATAGTATCCAAGCCTCATCCTTGGGTCAAACACTTTCTTTTGTATGTCTCATCCAACCAATTCGTAACCACATCATATGATCTATACCCATGATCCGTATCCCCAGAAGATTGAAATACCAGAAGAATCAAACACTGCCCACCGTACAAGACTCATACCAAGCCCTATGACTCAAACCCCTAAGTCTTACCCATCCCACTAACTAACACTCGTCAGTATACAACAGGACTATACCACTCATACCCCAACACATGGTTCATACCCATGAGTCGTATTGGGTCCATAGAACAAAAATTGCAAGAAATTTTCCAATGGTCAAAACCCAAAATGTTTCACTCCCCAACACTATTCATTTGTAAGCAATTATTCTAAATAAAATATATCACTTTATATCCTACCTTTGAATTTTATTGAGTTGGAGGAGGTGTATACACTAGGCTACATTATGGTACTTGGATTAATTATAGTAGTATAGATTATGCACTGCATTTATCCTTGCATACACATTACCTATCACCAGTATGTAGTTATATCTATTAGCCTTATGAGGGGATGCATAGGTATAGGTGATGAGAATTGTTTGTTGTGTATTGTGTACTAATTAGACCTTTTAGGTTATGGGGATCGATTTAGATATTTTTTTGTTTGAGATATCTAGTTATGTTATTTTGTTGTTAAGGTTAGTTCATGAAAGGTTTATTATTAGTCTATTTCAGAGATTTGCAGTATGATTCTAATTCCCTTCCCTTGTGTTTATTATATAATGGCTAATTATCTAATGTTTAGATGTATGGATTAGGTACCCTATTCATTTTAGTAAATTTCATACTATGATTATGAGGCCTTAAGATGCTATTATGACTACTATAGGTTATATTTATATGTATATATATATATATCTGTATATAGCTTTGGTATTACCGTGTATACCCGTTCCTTTTCCTTGTATACTACTGTACATATATATCTTTTCTCTACTCTTTATTTGTAGATTGGTAAGCAATATATGGTATAGCACTTAGTCCCTGTGTATGGATAGAATAGGAAAGTTAATCCTTATTATTTCCCTAGTTTTACTATGTTAGTTCCCTAGATAGTTTGGCATAATTTACGTTCTTTCTTGCATATTATGTATATTTACATTATCACTAGAGCTTAGTTGGAAGTTGCCTACTGAGTACCATATGTTTAGTATTCATACTGCACTTCTACAACCTACAATCATAATATGGTTTCTCACCATTGTTGAGTGGATCGTGCAAAGTAGCTTTGGTTTTGAGACATAGGGTAAAATCTTGGAGATTGAATTATTATTACTTACCTATTGATGTAGTAGACTAATCTCTATGTTATGTATAGAGATGGGATGTATCAGTATATTCATTTAGTACTTTATTTGTGTTCTTATTAAGTTATAAACTCTTATACCGATTCCACTATGTTTGGGACTATCTTAGGTATATTAGCCTTTTATTATATTTATTTTGCATTCTTTCATTATTTCTCTTAGTGGTCCTTTACTAAAAATTTCAAACTAAGAATTGGCTTATCTACTAGTGGATTATAGCAGATGTCATCATGACTTGAGAAATTGGATCATGAAAAATAAGTATCTTCAAGAGGCTCTAGGGAATTCTTAGGAAATTTTGCCGATCATCAAGTACATTCTTTGACTCTATTCAATTCTAGATAGATGATGCAGGATTATCGATAGATGCTGAAGGGACTTCAGTATGCATTTATAGAGATTTAGTGTTGGATCACAGAGTCTAGGATAGATGTCAAAGTTTATCAACATCAGACAGAGGATTTAAGGGCTGCCCAAGACTAGATGGAGCTCATGAATACTTCATCCTTTGAAGATTGAGCATTAATAATTGTAATCCTTTTTATGAATACTTTATAGCAAGGGATGACATATAGTTCATTGAGTACTTCTTAGGTGAAAGTTAGATTTATTGGTGTTCAGTAGGGTTCCTTGTTAGTTTTAGAGTATGAAATTAGATTTCTTGAGTAGGCTAGGCATATTCCTATGTTGTATCCTTCAGACTGTGATATGGTAAATGTATTTATTAAAACATTAGCATTTCTACTGCATTTGGCATCATAACACCTTAAATAGATGGGTCTTCCTTCTCTCTGGGTGTTGATCACGTGAGAGCAACAAAGAGAGCTTGTATTAAGACATATAGAGATGGTGATAAGAGGGCATGTCATTAGTATAGTGCTATTGGAATTCCACCCAAGAGTGAGGATCCTTCTTATGAAGGTCATCGTTCATTATAGTTCGTATAAGGTCTATGCAGGTAGAACTTCACACTATGGGTGGCTCTCAAACTAATCGCAGAGATCAAAATAGGCAGAGTTCTCATAGGATCTCATTAATTAATTAGTGTGCATCCTTAGGTCATAGATTTCATTCTGGATAAGGAGTGCCATCACCTTAGAGTATTTTAGAAGCTTGCCACGATTATGGTGATACAATTCATTAGTCTAGAGAGTTCCCTAGACATAAGTTGGTTGGTTAGACATTATTAACATGTAGTCCCAACCAGTGTAGAGCTCTTAAGGCATATAATAATTGTGGGGAGGATGGTCATTTTAATAGGGAGTACCCTCAATGTTAGTCAGTCAGTCAGTTGGGGTCAGCTTATATTTCTGGTAAGGTTTAAGCATCAGGGGTTTTCTACGACTGTAGAAAAATTGGTCATTGGTCTAAAGAGTGTCCTCTATATGGATTAGTAGTCATGCAACTCCTCTAGATTAGTCTCATAATGTTGTGCACCTTTAGTTAGAGGCAACATGCTTAGCACCTTAGTAAGAGATTCAGATGCTTAGTTCAACTCTGATCCTTCTTAGATTATTACCCCCTCGGGCATGTGAGGCATGCGACTTTGAATTCTACTGTGATAGGTGTACTTTTTATTTCTTGCTTGTACTTTTATTTAACTGTATTGGAATTCTCGTACCCATCGATGATTGTATGCCTTTGTAGTTTTATATTAATTATTGTGCGCCATGATGTAGAGTTCATATTAAATGACTACCCTCGTAGATAATTTCTTTTAGTAGTAGGTAGAGTGGAGTTGGTATTAATATTTAACTAGAGTGTGGCATTTGGAATCGAGTCCTAGTTCCCTTGGCATATTGGCATTCTAATGGCTCGATAGTTGTAGGTGTTATTGATTTTCAATTTTGGGTACCACCTAAATTTTTTACTAATGTTTGTATTGATTTTATTCTAATTTTCATTATTGATGTTAATCGATCCTCACTTAGTAGATTGCTAGGCTAGTATTATCTAGTTAGAATTTCCTTCCTTGTGGTTATTATTTATTGGCTTAGGCAACTATCTTTGTTAGATAATTTCTCTCTTATCGTAAGGTTAGGTTTGTCATTCTCTCTTCTATTGGGTATGCTAGTTGATTGTGGAGTGGATTATAGTAGTGAAGGTAAGTTGACCTTCCACGGTTCTAAAGTTGGCAATATGGTTTCATTAACCATTTTAAAGTTAGAGATTAGAGGGCTTACCTTCTTGTTTGCCAAGATTTAGTATTAGTTTCTTTTCTCTATATATAGACTATTTTGAGGTTGACCAGTTTGGGGCCCATTCTTTCAGTTTGACTAGTTCATCGCCTAATAATGGGTTTGGTATTGATGTTGAGATGTGTTGATTTGCCTTTTAGGTGTTTTGGGTTTTCTTCTTGGTGATGGTGTGGTCTTAGTTAGAGTATGGTGCTTCATTCTCACTTTGATGTGGTCCTTGTCCATGTGGTGTTTGAAGAATTAAAGATAGGTGATCTTTCCCATGACCACTTCATAAGATGGTATTTGAGTATGTGTTTCCTAGATGGAGTGTTGAATTGATCATTTTCAGACTAAAGTTTCATTTAGCTAAGTCAGTTGAGTTTTTACTATTACTAGTGTGGTTTATAGCCTTGGTGATTTCTTGAGCATTCTTGGTGGTTTATGCCCTCTAATAAATATGGACTTGATTGCTTATGTTTTCGGCTGGTGATTTATCCTTTGTGGTGATTTGTGCTTCAGCTATTTTTAAGCTTCAATTCTAACATAAATCAGTAAGGATATATCACACTTGGATAGTAAGGTCGATTTGGGTGTTTAGCCTTAGTTCAAACTAGTTGGCTTAGTTTTAGACTTGACTCCTTGGAATGGCGGCTTAGAGGTTATTAAAGATTTGGAGTGTGAATGCTTTCTTATTTGCAAGTTCGGTTTAGATGGTGAAGATCGAGCAGTAAGTTCTTGGTGTTGAGATTTCATCAAGAAGTTGTTGAGCTTGGGTGTAGCCTTTGTTTTCAAATTTGTTTAAGTTGGGTTGTCATTTATATGCTGGATAAGCCTCTTCCATGTCAACCTATTTGGTCTTCCTTAATTCAGATGAGTCGTGATTGATAGGTGTTAACATGATAGTCTGTGGGCACGGTATTGATTCCTTCATCTTTAACCTCAAGTTTCAATTTTCATTAATTTTTTTGGATGATCTACTCAATAAGAGTAGAATGCTTGAGTTGGTTCAACATGGCTTATTCCTCAGTATATGTGATATCTTAGAATGAGTCATTTAGTTGTGAGTGTTTGTATATCAGACTCTCAATTGTCAGTTTTGATGAACATCCGAACCAATTGTAGCATCGGCATAGATCAAACAACTTGATTATCTACATTTATATGACCAGGTAGATCCTTAAGGGTTTATTCTCATGCTTACCATTATGGATTGTTAGTGGATCAACCTCAGTTTTTTTAGGTTAGTATGGTAGAGTTTTGCGGATAGGACTCGGGTGACTTTCTTCTTAGTTTGGAGTGGATAAAAGGTTTGGAAAGGCAGAAAGAGGATATGTTTGGATGTCAAAGTTGGTTGCAAGAGTCATTCCTTCTTTTACCTTTCGCTTTGATGATATTTTATTTGGTTGTGCTGGTATCGATGTGGACTCAGTATGTATGGTTTAGATTTATATGCACCAGCCTTGCTCGGATTAGTTGGAGGACAGTTGGTGGTTGAGGTTGAGTCTTGGCTGTTTGAGAAGGGACGAAAGAAAGTTGGTGTAAAAAGGGATACCCAAAATCCCTTGGAAGTTTTATCTCTTGTTGGATGTTATTTTGTTAGTCGTGCTTAGAGTATTTGGGACCAATATCTCATCCCTTTGAGTTTTTATGCTTCTTCTGTCCATTTGACTTATTCAGATAAGTTCTTTTGTAGTAGTAGATATTTCAATGACCATCCAGGTTAATTCCATGATTTGCATGTATTTACAGCTTATCGAGATTTCCCATAGAGGCTATAGTCCATTTATGACTTGCCAGAATTGTCAATTCAGTTATCGGACACTTCGTTTTGATGTTATGCTCATTTCCCTAATTTGGACCTTTCTCCATTTAGGATTTGTTCTACCAAAACTCCTAGTAAATGACCTTAGAAGAGAATTCTAACAACACCGTCAGCTCCAAAATATTGATCTTAGGTTAATAGGGCCTTTGGTTCAGGTTTAAAGCATCTGGACTCATTTTGGTCTATAGGGTAGATTATATGAAAAATAAAACTATAGGTGTGGGCCCCACATTTATACAAAATTATCTCAGATGAAAGTTTCAAAGATTCCATAGAGTCAAAAACTTTGAATTTAGTATGGTAGCATAGTTCGTTTGTGCCCTCGGGGTTCCGAATGAATGTCGGGCACCCAGTCAAATTTTGTTTTAGACATTGAAAAAATTTGGTACATGGGTACCTAATAAGACTAATTTAGTTCCCTTGAGCCTCTTTAGTGGCCTTGGCCTAATGAATGGGCTTCGCTTTAGGGGTAAATATCTGGTATGACTAGCACCGCTTTAATGCCATTGGTGCTACATTAGCGGCATCCCTGCTAATGTTGCCAAACCGGTAAAGTAGTCTAGATACCACTTTAGAAGTGAGAGCTTTAGTGGCCTCTGGGGGGGGGGGGGGGGGGTTATTCCCAACAAAAATTGGAGAACTCGCGCAAAACAAAGTAGAAAATCATCCATTGAAACTAAGCTAAGCTAGCCTTACACTCTTCATCATTTCCCATTAATTTTTCCATTAAATTCAATTCTAATTCATGGTAATTTCATAGAAATTAGGTATTAAATTCCTAAACATTAAGGGATGATTTGAAATATATTTGTGCTCAACTATTGAGGACACATTCCTCGTTCTTCGAAGGACCTTGTTACAAATTCAATTTTGGTTTCACTTTATGGGCCCCATAAGCCCATTCTTACCCTAAATTTTGTTCCTTATTTTGACCCAGCCCTAAATATTGCAACGTGGGTCTTGTTTTAATCCTAATGACAAGTAGAATTCTTTTTTGATAGATTAGCATCATTTTGAGATCGTGGAGCAAAACTAAATGAATTTTTGGCAATTCAAGGACTTGCGATTCGGCATTGAGGTACTCTTTTGTCTATTTTTCTTCATAATTTGTATATTATACATGTTGAATGTTAGATAGATATGTTAGAATGTTATTATGGGCAGAATACAATGACTTAGCCTAATATGATTGGTGGACTAGAAGGGTAAATCAACCCTTAAGATGAAATACTTATTATGCTTCTAGAATCCTATTACCCTAGGTTGCTAGCATGTTGGACATAGTTGAGGATAATAACACCATTAGTATAAGATTTATTATTTGACTTGGTTGATTACGATGGTCTGGATTATGAAATAATTATGTCGATTGTATACTATTAGGCCCAAGGCTGTGATTATGATATTAACTAGATTTAGGATTAGTGATTTATCCTTGTTGAATAGATGGCTTAGTTTATTGATGTTTTGATGCCTATGATTTTAATTTTTAGAAACTTTTTATGGCGTGCGTAGGTTTCATACATTCATTCTCACATAATGGTAGGATTCCAATTAGAAATATGGTTTTAGTACTATTTTCCTAAAATAGGATTTATTCTCAATTTTCACGTTAAAATGGGTTCTTTCATAATGGGAATCGTTCCACTTTATGAATGATTTATGAGCTTTTGCAACTAAAAGTGGTGTTTTAGAAATTAAATTGAGATAGAATCCGGTCCACAATTTTACTACCACTATTGACTTCGATCAAGAGAGTCTTCGACCCTTTCTACACTTTTATGATTATTTAGTTTACCCCTAGTATTAGATTTATGGACTTACACTCTTTATCCATGGTTTGAGTCCATGCATTTATATATATGTATTTATATATATGCCTATATATTTATATGTCTGACACTGGACATAGTCGGTGATGATGATGATTATTGGAAATACTAGATTGGGACCAAGTCAGTGTATACGGGTACTCCCAAACCCCCTAAGGGATACCTTTCGTCAATGAGTCATCGTGTTGGAGAGTAAAATTCATCGTAATTTCTACTTTTCCAAGCCTTCAAAATGGAGGAGGTGTATACACTGAATTACAATAGGGTACTTGGATCAACTATAGTAGGATACATTATACTCTGCATTCAACCTTGCATGCACATATCCTATCACTAGTATGAGCCTATATCTATCAATCTTATAAGGAGTTGCATAGGTATAGCTGAAGTCAAGAACTGAGACTGCCTCCTCGTCGTAACATGGTATGTAGAATCACAAATGATCCAACTCTAAACCATGCTACTATCATAATCCATGAGCAACTAATTAAAACATATATGAAAGTTAAATTCACTAAGCGGAGACACAGTGATGGAACAAACTAGTTTAATACATTTACTATTGGAAAGTTTAGTTACAACATATGTATTCTAAAAAGAAAGAGAAATTGATTACAACAACTCTAATGGACCATCTATAAAGCCTTTACTAATACTGACTATCGGTAGTTGAGATATGATCCCAACTATCCTTAATTAATACATATAAATAAAAATATTTAATACTGCAATTACCACTGACTTTTATCCTCAAAATAAGAGATTTCATCACCTGGTGGCCAAATTCTATGATCTTCCTTATTATAATCCTGATTGAAAGCAACTAAATCTACATTACATGAAAAATGAAAGTAAAAGAGGTATGCGATCTATCCTTTGGAATGTAAAGAGTGTATGAGATATGCATTAGTCTTGAAAACACTTAAAAGATGATTTAATATTGAGTATGTAAGTCATTTGGTAAAATATTTGTACATAAAAGCCATGAGGCATAGTGAAATAACTAAATCATGAGCTAAAACATTTCTATAAACTTTGATGTGGTAGAAGCTTAACAATTATAATTTATCTAAAGTTAATAACGAATATGCTATAAAATTGAACTGAATTCTAACTGAAAATAAGGAGATGAACTTGAGTGGAAATTGATTACATAGAGATGAACTATAACGCAATAGCCCTATTTAAAATGCATATATATTGATGTGCAGTGATAGTCTGTAAATTCATAGCATAAAAGAAACTAAAACTAAATAAAAGGTCATGTATAAATACTAGGTCCAAAACTATGGTATCTTAACTGAAGCAATGACCAAGTAAATAAATATGTAACTAATAAATAGTATATTGAATTAATTGATTACAGGGTCATGAAATAATTTAATTTGAATGTCAGAGATAATATTAACTAACATGCAATCATGTGAGCTAAATATGGAGTTTGACATATAAATCTTATCAAAAAGGCCCAATATACCTTTCCAAGGTATAAAAGTTGGTATGACATGACATCACTAAATGATGTCCAAGAGCACTAAGGTGTAAGTCCTAGTCTAATGGATGAACCTTTAGAACCTCTGATAGCAACATAGTTTTAGGACTTATAAACTTCTTCTTAAGGTCTCAGCCTAACAAATGGTAATGCCTTCATCCTTGCATCCGCTCGGTGCTAAGTACTACTTAGAACAAAAATTAAGTTGATGTAATTAATAGTTCAATAATACTGATGTTCTACGACTGTGGTATAAGTGCTTATCATAATGCATTTTCTAAGTCACAAAATTGAAGGATGAGTTTTTTACTGACATGCATGATATCCTAAGTCATCAGGTGTTCATAGCCTGCCATCTTTGATGAAGGCAACTAATAGTAGAAATTATATAATCAAAATATAATAGAAAATTTCCTTACTCAATTCCAAAATCATGAATTTAACAACATACCAAGGGTTCATAATTCTAAGTACTAAAAAATTCAAAATTTCTTGGGAAAATATCGTATATTAACTAATGTGGACTGAAATTTGTAAAATCTTGATAATTAATACTTAATCTCTTTGAAAAATGATATATTATATATAGCTTGATCATATGCTTGAAATCTTAACTAATATCATGTAAATCATGCATGGATTTGAGAATAGCATTAATGAAATAATATGAACCCTAGGATATAATGAATGATTATTAAAACACTCTAATGAATGAAAAATATATCATTACAGGCTGACCTTATACTTGGAATCATAATGGGTAAGAACCCTATTTTATTAAAATTATAAACTTTATGTACAAAATTATAATTTCAGCATGAGTATTAAAGGAGCTCCTCATTGAATACACACACACCTAATTACTTTTTATTCTTGAAAAAAGTTTTTAGGATTTGAACTTGAGATAAAGAACTCAAATTTCTTAGTTTAAGGAAGAAGAAATGACATATTTCTATGAGTAATTTTCTATGTTGTGTTGTGAATGCTAGATTGGAAGTCATTATGATTTATATTCAACCTTGGGATGGCTTAAACAACATTTTTTTTCGGTATTAAAAGTGCTGAAAAAGACCCAAAATCCCCTTTGAAAATATTATAATAGTGCGTAATAATCCTTGTTAACAGTTTGGGTAACGTATCACTATTCCTTTGGCCAACCGTCTCTCAAACCGTAATAAAATGATGAAATTTGTGTCTTACTACTTCGACTGATGGCATGGCAATATGAGCCACTGTTGTTGCAATAATTCCACACCCGAGCCATCACACTCTACCAGACAGACACATTTATGTAAATCAAGTATAAGTTTTTACTCTGATATTGGATTAAGCAAAAAATTGATGAGTTGAAAAGATAATTCAAATATCTATCCTTTTTTTTGTTGTGAGGATAAAAATAGTTTAAAATATCATAGTTACTCTTATTTGAAGTTGACTATAGGAAGATACATCACAAGAAGTCATTTGAAAAAGGAGGTTTTGACCTGGCTATGAGCTAGGGGTTACTTGTTGCCTTAATATATGTCTAAAATACTTCTAATAATATAATAATATGAAGTTTTTTTTCTATATTCACTTGATGCATGATTCTAATGTTTGCTTGGATTTTTGGAATGTTATAATATCTCTTAGTTGGGATTATTCATCCCCAAATTCAAACTACCTAATCTAAAAGGTTAGGGAAGAGGTGCACGCCCTAAAATTTAATTCCAAGAGCTGAATGTATACAAAATGAATGAATTTTAAGTGAAACTTTGACTAGTGTAAAAATTACGGTACTTACTATTGTTATATGGCTAACATCTGAAGTAGGATAACTAATACAATAGTTATTTTTGAATCTAGAATTCTTTTATGACTGGGACCAATTTAGACAGGGAATAAAGACAATTAAATTTAGGCACAACATGAATGAAAATAAATTACCTAATGGAACAAACATATTCATAAAATTTTTGATAGTAAGACTTGATGAAAAGATAGAAAACTATAGGATCTTGTTTGTCTGATTGTTAAACTAAATTGATGGCTATACAAACTAGCTCATAGTGGTATTTTATAACTCAATTATAGTTCAATGACCCTCTAGGTCATTTTTCACATTTTGTCTTATTATCACATTTAAAGCTTTCTTATATCTTTCTCAAGTTAATTATGACTTGCTGGAAGAGAAAGTTCGATTGTTGGGCAATTCGTGTGGGTGTTAGAGCCAAATTCCTTATTTTAAAGTCTTCACTGGTTCAAATAGGCTGCTGTGTACGAACTTTAGTAAAACAATCTCCTACGCAAATTATGACTGTTCCAACAACTCTGATACGTCTATTTTAGAATAAGGGGACCCTTGGTTTATGTCCTGAGGCACCCAGATTAATTTTAGACTATTGGTCAGAAGTTAAGAAAAATGTTAAGTAGGTGTGGAACCCACTTCTCATCAAAACAACCTCAGATGGAAATTTTGACTGCGCCATAAAGTTTGAAACAATGAATTTGAAAGGGTAGCATACTTCTTTTGCATATACAGGATACCTTATTTAAATAGTTGTCAATATTAAAAGGCTAAGGTGGGTGGTCAATAAAGAGAAATAGTGAATCCTCTTCGTCGTGAATGGCTAGGGGTTGGGTAGTTATCATTTTATCTGAGGATTGAGTTTCCATTTTAGCCTTCATGGATATAGGACATGTTTTCACAAAGTGTCCTTTGTCATGGAAGATGAATCACTTGTCCTTGCCCGAATTTCTCTTTATGTAGAATCTCGTGGTTTATCTTCTTATGGGTTCTTTATCTCATAGATTGTGCTTTTTGGATCATTTATACTTCATGTATCTCTTATGCCTTGTCATTTTGAGAGTTGGGGAGACCCGTTCGACTTGGGTTCTAAATCTGCTTGATTGACTGTAATCAGACCAGTGATTTTTTCACTATCCCCGAGAGGGGCATGATCTTTATTTATGGATGGTAAATCAAAACTTGAAATCATTTTATTTGCCATATCAACTAACTGGGCGTATTATGCTATTGTTTTCCTTCTTTCTCTAGATTAATGACATCAAGGGTGTCGATAGCCCTTAGATATTCCTCAGCAAGGTTATCATAGGATTATTGAGGAGTATAATTTTGGGTTTCTGCTGAGTCAGGATTTAGGACTGTCTTATCTGGCAAAGTGGGCTCATCGATCCAAAAGATTGCTAAGCCTGACCAGTTGTTATTGAGAAAACATTATAGGGTGGATTCCTAGTTTTCATCTAGTAGTGGACCTTTCTCATCTAGATACTAGGATATAGACTAGAAAAGATATTATTGTGTAATGATGTAGGTGACATTATCTACATATTATCTGCATCACATGGGACTTTCATCCTTTTAGTCTAACCTAGTGCTTTCTCAACTTTCTTATGGTCTATTATAGTTTTTTCCCTCTTCCATAATCATTTTGGAAAGCTAGATTCTTGCTCATGAGATGGGAAAGTTGAAAATTGTTTATATGGTTCTTGCGGTGATATGGGAAATACAACATTTGTTTAGCTATTTTGTGGATTAGTAGTGTCAGATTTTAATAGAGAAATACTTTCCTTGAGTGATGTCATTTCTCTTTGTTGTTGGTCAATAAAGTTTAGTATTGAGGTTTTTAGTAGAAATATTTAAGAACAGATAGTCTATTGCCATTCTTAGAGTATTCTGATAAGTCTGGCACATGGGTTGGATGTTTGATCTTCCTTGCATGGCATTTCTAACTCATTTGTTAGGTTATTTCTTTTGGTAAATGCTCTCTACTCTCAATATTTATCTCATATTGCCTTATATTCTTTATCATCATAATCATTTAGTTGGTTCTCTTCGTACCACACATAGTTGGAATAGGTAACCCTTGGACAGTGTCCTATAAAAGGACATTTGGACCAGTGTATATTGCTTTCTTCATGATATAATTATTGTATCCAATCATTATTTCTCATGCATTCAGTAAGGAGATTGTGTGATATGTGTCGAGTCTAGATTTTCTTCTTTCCAATATTTATCGCATTGATAAATATATGGATAGGCTGAGATATATGAAGAGGTTTAGAAGCTGAAGTATGGTAAGAAGATTGGACACATTGAGGATAGAAACTCAACCTCTCATAACAATTAACCCATAGAATTAGAAGAATTGTGAGCGATTTCTCCCTAGATGTGTGCTTCAAGATTTGTCTACCCAGAGTTGTGCTACTTGTGACATCTATGGCTAAATACAAGGACGTCCGATCCCCTGGCATGGATATGGATTTCTCACTATTTTGCACTTGCCAGGGTGTTTGATACTTTATTATTAGACATATATGGGAAGCTTAAGGGGCTTCAAGGATTTGGACTTCGATTTTCAGTGCCTCTATAAAGTAGGGATTAAAAAGGGACATACAAAAGTTTGGGAATAAAGTGACAAGGTTTGTCTCTACATCTAGGGTAATATGAATGGTACCAAAATTCACATATTTGTATTTGATAAATTTAGTATTAAGGAGAGAAAAATGTACCTTTAAAGCCTAGCCTTTTCTTCTACGATGACTCAACTCAACAGGAACAACACCAAAATAGACATGGGTATATCCATGACTTATCCATTGTTGTGGAAAGTCCTTTTGCATCTGCAGAGTGAAAAACTATTTAGTAGGAGTCATAAGGATATACTAGTCAAGTGTTGTGGTAGCAAAGTATTCCACAACTCTTTCTGACCTTTTTTGGTGCAAAGAATCAAACAACATCCATGGATTGCATGCTTTCTTAACAGTGAAAGAATACATATTAGATAGAGGTAGATATGTGGAAGATATATCTTGTTTAGGCTGTAGCACATCTACTTTATAGAGGTAGTCATTTTTGCATGAATAGGCTTTATTGTTGGTTGGAAACATACCTAATATAGGTAGAAATTTATACAAATTGGGCTGACTAGATTAATATTCTGAATAAACATATTTTTGTGTTTGTTCGGACTATATATACTCGATATATTTGTGCTAATGTTATAAGGAAAAGACTATACAAAATATTTGTTTTATGATCTATGAAATCAAAAATAAGACACGATTATTTACAAGACTTTGATTATGTACTTGATTATGTTGTCTTAACGAAAAGAGTACAACTCTAATATTTACAGGATTTTAGTTGTAATAGCTACGAATAAAGACTATGGATGATTTTAAGGCTAATGGCTAAGGAAATCAAACACTTAAAATGTAAATTTGGATCACATTAATAAACTGGGGAAAGTGGACCGCTAACTCTACGGATAATATTAACTAGGCGATTAACAACAGAGCTTCGGACATTCTGATCTAACGTGGTTTTATACACTTTAGTGTTATTATTCGAGCTTATTTAACCTTATTTTAAGGGAAACATACATGTTTAAATAGTTTACAATGATATAAATCAGCATTAAAGTGTTTAAGTATGTGCATACATTGTTCATGGGGAATATCAAAAAGTTTGTACTCAAATTGGTCACATAGAGTTCAATCGAGGAAACTAGTGTTACTAGCTTAAGCTAGGTGTTTGTCTAGTCTATCTTGATGGATTATAATATTTTTAATTAGTTACAAATAGTTTAATAGTGTATGTATGAGTGAAAAAACTTCTTTATAATGTGCAAGGGTTAGATGAATCAGACCAAGAGTCTAAACATTAAGCTTAAAATCAATGTGGGCAAGCCTAGTCTTAGCTCATGTTTTTAGTTAATCATTCTTGATATTGTGTTGTTTTGATCTCTAAGCCATGTTATATGATAATGTATGATTATGTTGATTTGATTATGGTGATATATACGGATGATTAGAATGCTGGAAATTAAGTGGAAACACACCACAAAAGCTTAGGAAGATTCACAAGGCTAAGGTTGAACATCAAGAAGCAAATTCCAGTGAGCCAACGCATTTTCCCCACACCACGACTGCAACATGACTTCATAATCTGGTTTGGTCCTACCCCTAGTCAACTTGACCCATCAATGTGGTGCAAAAACCACGACCAAATTGTTTTTTTTTTTATAAATAGGACTTGTTGCATGATTTGTACTTACTTTGTGAAGTCTTGGAGGCTTAGAGGAGGCTTAAAAACACGTTATTTATGTTTTAATATTATTCAATTTCAGTCAAGTATTCAAATACTTGGATGATGATTATGTCCATGAGTGGCTAAATTCCCCCTTTCTGGGGTTGAAGCCAAGAACATGAGTCTATTGCTTTGAATTAATTTAGTTTGTATTGCTTATCATTAATGGTTGTTAATTTATCATTTTTATAAACTATTTGAAGGATCATGACCCTTAGACTATATTCATTGTCGACCTTGTGATCTTGGGAGAGAGAATAGGAAGGTAGAACATGGGAGTAGATAGAACAAGGTTCTTATACCTTTATGAAGTAAGGAATTTAAATTAGTGACTAGGATAGAGATACACCTAGAGCCTTGTCTGATGCACATGTAGGATGATAAATTCATGCATCTAATTGGATTATTACATACCTGCTTAATGATGTAGTTGTAATCTCCAAGTTAGATAGACGATTAGAGGTCAGGAGACCATTATAAAGAGATAAACCCTACGAATCAGTAACCAAGATAAGTAATCCAACTATTGAAGTTCAACAACATAGTATGATTGTTCACAGTGCTTTAACCCTAGGATTACATCCATTAATTGTCCTCAGCCTTTACTTTTCCGCATTGTTTACAGTACTTTTATTTTACAAATCACAAACTCTTTTTGGTTACTTGGTATCAATTTAATCTCAACCGTGAACTAGAATTAAATAGTTGTTTAACACTAGTCCCTATGGGATCGATACTTGGCTTCTAAAGCGTTACTTTACTACTTGGTGAGACCACATACACTTGTGTGTACGCTTGGGCACAACACATTCCAACATGATAGGTGGTTTCACGACCATATAGGCAACATATTATACAAAGTCAATGCTCTAATGAATACCATAGACCAGAATCTCTAACTTTCCTACCTGATTGGCAGTTTTACATCCATATAGGTGGTATGACATATGAAATCACATCTTTTATCAACACGTAATATCTTTTTTATGATTGGGGATATGAATCCATTAAATTATGGTTTTCCACAAACAAAGGCTTCTCAACCCTCAATGGGATAGCTTGACTTTTCCAGTCTTTGAATACATAAAATCATTTGTATTATAGTACAAATGCAATTATTCCATATATGAAATATGCAGGCTTTTCGTGGCTCTCCCATGGCCTTTAGAGCCCTAAACAGTTTGTGGTACAAAGTGTTACTATGCCAACCCACAGATCTACGTGTTTGTAAATGAAAAAAAAGCAAATAGTAAAGCTATTGTATAGCCAAGATAATTTCATTTCATATCCATGGAAAGTATTTTAGAGTTCCATGTTTTAATCACTACAAGTACACTTGCCAAAGTGTTTCCTTACCCCACAACTCTGATCTAAAGGATCGAAGTAACAATCCCTTTGGAAGAAAGAATCAAGAGAAAGAGTTTAGGAAACAAATTTTTTTATTGATATAGTAAAACTTTACAAGAGTGGTTTTTAGGTGGAGAAGTTGATGATCTCCAACTAAAGGCCTATTCTTCCTTTTATAGGAGAAGCAAGCTCTAGATAAGCTTAAAGTACAGATAAATTTGAAAAAAAATATTACAACTCTATCATATCTTCTAAGAGATAAGCTTTATCCATTCAAACTAGATAAGCCTTATCTTGGGCACACACTTCTAAGAGATATATGAAACCTATTTTATTCACGAAAAACCCCACTACTATGTGATGAACTAAATAAAATAAAACAAACATATCTTGTTTGTATATGGCAACATATACAAGTAGGTGACTATGCAGCTTATCAAGAAAGTGGATTAGTAGCATGTAAGCTTCTTGCAAATAGGTATATACCAAGTAGCTGGATAAACAACTTGTAGGAAAACCTATTTTAGAGGGTTTCATGGTAAAGTGGGTAATACAACTGAGGAAGATACCTAGTAAACTTTGGAAGGTAAATGCACTAGAAGGTAATTCTAAGGAGCTTGCTTTCTTGCACATTTCATCTGGTGCCATCTTTCAGGAAGTGATAGATGGTGTTGATGATTATCTTGTGCATCCTTCTTCCATCCACCAGTCAATGTCATCCTTCTACCTTAGGAATTGATAGACTTCTAAGCTATTTTCTTGTGATATGTTAAAGTAAGTTTTACTATTGGATGAACCTTCACCTTTCTGTGGAGGAGCTTTAAGTTGTATTCTTTTGATAGTGTTGGTGACTTCATTTCTTATGATTTCATGTGATGGCAGATATTATTTGTTGCTCGATGGATTTCATCCTAGTGGGATGACCTTCAGTGTAGTTCAATTTTTCCCATTCTTTTGGCCATTTCTATTTTGGAATGCATCAGTTTTATCAGAAAATGAAAAATTGTTCTTTATAGTATTCATCTTCAAGGAAGAGTATTAAGACTGGAAATTTCCAAAGGTGTGAAATTTCTAGCTAAGATTGGATGTCATGGCTTGAAATTACTATCGAATTATGTAGCATGAATACCATTTCATAATAGGAATCCTTAAAGTATCAAACCCAATAGTGTCATAGCTTGAACCATAAAATGACCTTTGTAAAGCTGGTTGGATTTGATCAAAATGTCTAGCATCACTGTAACACCCCGATTTGCTAAACCAAAATGCTACACGGTGCTCATGACCCCGAGGGACCACAAGCTAACCCATGACTGATATCTATACCTGTATACTGCAAATCGTTATATAATAATGCGGAATACATAGAACTGTAAGGACATAAGGTTCAACTGAATAAAATCATGTGGGCAAAAATACCCACAACAACTAAATCTGAACGTAAATCTGAAAGTAGATCTGAAAGCCTCTAAATTGTCTGAATAAGGAGTTAAAGGAACATGTCTTCAAGTAACTCCATAAAACTAAACTGAAGGATTAAATAAATAAATCAAATCATATTGTCCTTGAATCAATGAGGACTCACTGTGTCTCTGCGACGGGAATGCTACCGCTACTGCTGGGCTGGAGCTTGTGTCTCGGAACCTATGGTGTAACATGAAAAGAAAGAACCATAGCGCAATTGCATCAGTACAACTGGAGTACTAAGTATACGAGGAAAGTAGGCTGAACATAAAGGGTTTCATGCATGAACAACACTGACTGACTAATATGAACGTGGGAGTGCAAACACATATATTGAAACTGGGACCATAAATACGTGATAGCATGACCTGTAAGCTAATACATGGTTTACTAATAACAGTCATGACTGATACTGAAACTGATAACATGGACCACTGTATCTGGCAACCCTGTTTATACTAAAATTTGAAGAAATGCCCTGAGTTCTTTTATTGAGACTGATACTGAAATTGATAACATGAATGGCTGTATCTGACTATCCTATTTATACTGAAATCTGTAGAATACCCAGAGTTCTTTTACTGAGACTGATACTGAAACTGATAACATGGATGATTGTATCTAGCAGCCCTGTATATACTGAAATCTGAAGAATGCCCTGAGTTCTTTTACTGAGACTGATACTTACACTGTGGGAGGTAGTGTTTAACCGAAATACCCCATGTATGCCATTATGGCTAAGCTGGGGTCCAATCTCTGCCCCGACTGGAGGGGTGTCAATACCGAGTCATTGGTAAGGACAACTGTGAGACCCTATACTGGCAGGTATCAAATTAGAACGGTAGGAAACGTAAATTGATGGGTTAAGCCACCTTATCAACCCTAAGCTGATGGGTTAAGATGTCTCAACCTACGCTAGCTACATATTTATGGAACATAAGGATTGCTACTAAGAATCACACCCTGAACTAGCGGGTGAGTTCCCATCCTTGGGTTCACTCGGTGCTAACCTCTACTCCCATCTGGAGGGACTGGACATGAATAACTGACTGTGCATGCCTTGATCATACTAAATTTTGTTGACTGGCAGATTGTTACTAATATCTGACAACTGACTAAGATCATGAGGTTTTCCTGAGTCAGATGACTGATTGAAGTCTATGGAATCATAGCTTGAGTTCGGGTATCATGAAACATGACATGGATCTAGGCACACAGCTATATTTTTTGGGTACAAGTACCCCCATGACTCGATGGAAGGAAACTGACATACATGACTGACTTGATAATAAGAGCAGAGTCCATAATATATAATATCATCAGAAGGGATCTCATACTAAGCATGGTATCAACAATGTATTGCATGGAAAGGATTTCATATCATATGGAAGTACTTGCACAATCTTAATATAATGTTCGTTACATAATCATATTAGCAACACATACTAATAGCATGGAAGTTCATGTGGATTGCATGGTTATCATGCATCATATTCAGAAGCAGGATTTGCAAGTAAACATAGCATAATCTCATAAGAATAGTTCATTAGTATTCCAACAATATTTAAAAGGCATATTAACAACATAGAAGTCATTGGAACGTAAGGGCATATCATGAATCCTTCACTTAGTCACAATTTAGCTAATATTGGATGATTTCTAGTTCCTTAGACATTTTATCAAACACCTTACAAGAACATCTTAAGCATAGGTGAATTCGTCAAATTATACATCATGAACAACCAAATTTACATGTTTCCAACTCATATGATATCATAAGTTCACAAAAACATATAAAGGTTCGATCTTGGGAATCACCCAATATCAACAACATGATAATCAACACCCAACAATATAGAAATCATAATATATAATGAAAAAGAGGAAAATAATCAAGCATCACTATAGGTATGATCATATCACCATAATCAACCAAGCTTTTGTATTTTAGAGATTGATTCTTGAACTTCACGGACGAAAGGAATATGTGGATGAACACTACGCATACATTAGAAGGAAGATTCTTGATGATTGATGGAGGAATTTCCTTAAAATCAGATCTTCAAGCTTAATTATGCAACCCTAGTTGTTTTTCTCCTTTAGTGCTCTTGGATGATGATCTTTGAGATGAAAATAGGGTTGTAATAAGTTTAGAAGATATATATTTCATAGGGTTAAGGTTAGGGACGTGTAAAGAGTATTTAAAGACTTAATAACCTTTAAAATAACTCAAGACGGAGTGTTTTTGACACCTGGAATTTACTTAGGCAGCACCCAAGTGATCGCCTATTCTTGGGTTGGGTGGCGCCTAAGCAATCGCCTATGCTTGGGTTAGGCGGTGCCTAACCAATTGCCTATGCTTACTGTCTCTTACAAAAAAAGGCATAACTTTTCACTCGGGTATTGGATTAAGGCCAAATTGGTATAGTTGGAAAGATAATTTGATTCTCTACAATTTGGTGGGTCTAAATCAACCAAAATACCACATTAACATCGAGTTATACTTATTCAAAGATGACCCTCACAAAATCAAACACTAAAACTTAATGGATTCAAAAACTCTTAACTTGTATTACCTTAAGTGATTCATATGAACATGCTTTCTGGATCATAAGCTATCCTATCACTAGGATATTTATTGTAAGTCATGTAGTCAAGTATGAATCACAGGATTAGAAATATGCAGGGTATTACAATATCTCCCCCTTGGGAACATTCATCCTCGAATGAGAATTTACTGAGAAGGGATACAAGACAATAGAACCTAAACTGAACATGAAGAACTGAAACTTAATCTCATGACTGACATCCTAAACATACTGAACTTATGCATATCTAATGCACAGACAACTGACACATCAATGCATAACTGAGTATGAAATTATTAATAGGCACCAAGTTTATACTGGAAACATAAATGTGAAACCGAATAAGTTTAAGGAGAACTATTACCTTGAGCTTGATCTGAATTAGAGGGGAAAAGGTGAGGATACTTGGTATGCATATCTACTTTTGCTTCCCAAGTAGCTCCCTCATGAGACTGATTTTGCCAAAGAACCTTGACTAGAGGGACTTCTTTGTTCCTCAATCTACAAGTCCGATAATCTAAGATTTCGACTGGAATCTCCTCATAAGAGAGGCTGTTCTGAATGTCGATGCTCTGAATAGGGATAACAACTGCTGGGCCACCTATGTACTTCTTTAGCAAAGAGACATGGAAAAATGGATATATTGAGGCTAGATCTGAAGGCAACTCAAGGTCATAAGATACCTTGCCGAAGCGACAAAGAATTCTGAAGGGACCGACATACCAGGGACTAAGTTTCCCTTTCTTGACGAACCTCTTCACTCCCTTCATGGGAGAGATCATAAGATAGACATAGTAATTGACCTCGAACTCAAGATCTTTTCTACAAATATCTTGATAGGACTTTTGTCGGCTCTGAGCAACCCGGAGTCTCTCTCTGATCAACTGAAATTTCTCTAAGGCATCGAATACTAGGTCAGGACCTATGACTGAGGCCTCACTAACTTCAAACCAACCAATCAGAGATATACATTTTCTACCATAAAGAGCTTCAAATAGAGCTATCTGAATACTAGAATGATCGCTATTGTTGTATGCAAACTCAATCAAAGGCAACTGGTCATCCCAACTTCCCTTGAAGTCAATTGCACACGCCCTTAGCATATCTTCAAGAGTCTGAATGGTCCTCTATGCTTGACCATCTATCTGAGGATGAAATGTTGTGTTGAGATGGACTTGGGTGCTGAGACCCTTTTGGAATGCTTTCCAAAAGTGAGAAGTGAACTGGGTACCTCTGTCTGATATGATAGATAGTGGAACTCTGTGTAACCTGACTAACTCCCTAATATAGAGTTTGGCATAATCCTTGGTAGAATAAGAAGAGCGAACAGGAAGGAAATGAGCTGACTTGGTCATTCTGTCTATAATGACCCAAATTGAATCACGCTGATGACGAGTTCTAACCAAACCCGGCCCGAAGTCCATGTTAACTTCTTCCCACTTCCAAGTAGGAATGGTGAACTCTTGCATGGAACCACTAGGTTTCTGATGCCCACTCTTAACCTACTGATATGTAGAGTACTTACCCACAAACTCTGCAAATCTCTCTCCATCCCACTCCACCAATAGATCTCCCGCATGTCGTGGTACATCTTAGTGGCCCCCGAATGAATAGAGTATCGAACAGTATGCTCTTCTGCAAGAATTTGCTGCCTCAATTCATCTACACCTGGAGCACATAGATGACCCTAACAATGAAGAACAATATCTCCCCCTTGGGAGAAAACCTCAATTTTTTGATTCTGAACTGACTCTTTGAGTTTGACAAGGCTAGGATCCCTGTCTTGTTTCTTTTTCACCTTGAAAAGTAGAGATGACTCTAAACTACTATGAACACATACACCACCCTCTGAAGAATCGACTAAGCGAATGCCTAGTCTAGCAAGCTGATGGATCTCCTGAGCCATCTTTTACTTAACATCCTCGACGTGAGAAATACTACCCATGGAGAGTCGACTGAGAGCATCGGCCATAACATTGGACTTTCCCAAATGATAAAGAACACTCACTTCGTAATCCTTCAATAGCTCTAACCATCTTCTCTGGTAAAGATTGAGATATTTCTGGGAAAAGACATACTGGAGGCTTTTATGGTCTATGAAGACCTCTATATGAACTCCACAGAGATAATGCCTCCAAATCATTAAGTCAAAAACTACCACTTCTAACTCAAGATCCTTAGTAGGATAATTCTTCTCATGTGGCTTTCACTGTCTGGAGGCGTAGGCTATGACCTTACCATGCTGCATGAGGACACAACCTAAACCCACTCTGGATGTATCATAATAGACTACAAAACCGTCTGAACCATCTGGAATAGCTAGAACTAGATTGGAGGTGAGTCGAGCCTTCAACTCTTGAAAGCTCTTCTCGTATGAATCTGACCACTGAAACTTAATCTTTTTTTGAGTCAATTTGGACATGGGAGATGCAATAGAAGAAAATCCCTCGACAAATCGTCTGTAATAGAAAACCAAACACAAGAAACTCCTAATATCTAATGGAGATACGGGTCTGGGCCAGTTTTTTACTGCCTCAATTTTCTAAGGATCTACTCTAATTCCATCACCAAAAATAATATGGCCAAGGAATATTACTGATCTTAGCCAAAATTCACACTTGCTGAACTTAGCGAATAATTGATGATCCCTGAGATTTTGATGAACAATCCTGAGATGGTCTGTATGATCACGCTCTGTGCGAGAATAGACCAAAATATCATCTATGAAGACTATGACAAACATGTCCAAGTACTTCTTGAACGCATGTTTCATCAAATCCATGAAATCTGCAGGGGAATTGGTAAGACAAAATGACATGACTAAAATTTTGGAGAGACCATACCGAGTATGGAAAGCTGTCTTGTCACATTCTCTAACTCTGAGCTGATGATAGCCTGATCTAAGATCTATCTTAGAGAAGTAACTGGCACCCTAAAGTTGGTCGAATAGATCATCAATCCTGGGAAGAGGATATCTGTTCTTGACCGTGACCTTGTGGAGTTGATGATAATTAATACACATCCTGAGAGAACCGTCTTTCTTGCGCACGAATAATACTGGTGCACCCCATGGGGAAACGCTGGGTCTGATGAATCCCCTATCTAAGAGATCTTTCAACTGATCTTTCAATTCCTTCAGTTCTACTGGTGCCATTTTGTATGGCGGAATAAAAATAGGTTGAGTATTCGGAAGAAGGTCTATGCCAAAGTCTATTTACCTTTTGGGAGGAATGGATGGAAGATCTTTGAGAAAGACATCTGCGTATTCATTAACAATAAGGACTACTTCAAGGCTGGGATGTTCAAAACTAGAATCTTTAACATGCACAAGATGATACACACACCCCTTAGAAATCATTTTCCTTTCCCAAAGGTAGGAAAGAAGTTGACCCTTGAATGCTGAAATGCTACCCTTCCACTCTAGGACGATCTTTTTAAGGAATTAAAACTGAACTATCCTATTTCTGTAGTCGACTATGGTATAGCAGGAATGAAGCCAAACCATGCCGAGAATGATATCAAAATTAGTCATCTCTAACTCTACTAAATCTGCTGACGTAGATTCTTGAGATATCATAATCGGGCAGTTCCTGTATTCCCACCGAGCTATGATGGTTTTACCCACTGGGGTACAGACTGAGAAGGGCTCTGCTAGGACTTTCGGACTGATTCTGAAATCTCCTACTATGTATGGAGTAACAAAAGACAAAGATGCACCTGGATCTAGCAAAGCATAAACATGAACTTGGAAAATCTATAACATACTAGTAACGACATTAGGAGAATTTTCCTGATCCTACCGGGACTGAAGACCATAGAGTCTGTTTGGGCGTTGCCCTCTGGTAGCACTGGAAATGTCACCCTACTGATTTGGGCAACTGGACTGATCTGTAGAATTATTTGGCTGACCCTGAAGACATGACTGCAGACACTCCCTAATCCTGTGGCCTGGCTTACCACAACCAAAACATACATCACTACAGGCTTAGCAAATGCCCTTGTGGTTCTTACCAGAAGTCTGACAAAGGGGATTCATTTGGGCACTACTAACACTGCCCTGAGATTTAGAGCCTGGATCTTTGTGTCTATTGCCTTCTCTAAACTTCGGCACTGGAGCGCTGGCAGAGGAAGTAGCTGGAACGGCTGAGTTAGAGCAAAACCATGAATGGTTTCCTTTATCTAACTTAGGGTGAGCAAAGTTTAAATTACCTGACCTTGCTTTCTTGTTCTACCTCTCCCTAGTCTTAAACTTCTGCTCTTTTACTTAATGGGCATGGGTCATGAGTCTTGCTAAGGTTATATCACCGATCAACATCGTAGGCCTACACTCATTTACCACACTATCGTTGACCCCTGACATGAATTTGCTCATCTTAGCTCTATTATCTACAACCACATGAGGAGCATACCTAGCTAACTGAGTAAATCTGAGAGAATACTCCCTAACCGTCATATTCCCTTGCCTGAGGTTGATGAACTCCAGAACTTTGGCTTCCCTCCACTCTTGGGGAAAGAATCTATTTAACAAGGCTACGACAAATTCCTCTCACTAGATAGGGCCTATCTCATCTAACCTCTCAGATTTCTAATGTTGGTACCAATCATGAGCAACATCCTATAAGTGGTAGGTGGCTAACTTAGCACTCTCAATAGAAGTAACACCCATGATGTCAATGACCTTTTGGACTTAGTTAATGAACTCCTGAGGGTCCTCTCAGACTTAAAACCATGGATAGATAGAGGGTTCATCCGGGTGAGGTCCTGAACCCTAGCTGCTTTGGGAGTGGCCACTGGATTGGCCAAAATGACTGGTTGCCATTTATTCAGTGCAGCCATGGACTAAGCAAGTATGGTAAATGTGGCTCTAAACTCCGCATGGGAAACATATTCACCCAAAGGATCTTCGGGCTGAGGAGCTGGCTGGTTTCTTCTCTTTGGGGCCATGGTATGGACTAAGAGAAGAATGGATTGGACTAAGAGTTTAACTTATGATTATTATCACTAGCATGACATAAAAATGAAGAAAGGGGACTATTCCTAAAAGATCTTATAGCCTCCCGTATATAAATGTGGCGCGTAACATACCCATGTGTAGGACTCTACTAGATGCGGCTTTTAGACTTCCTAGGACTCTATTGAACCTTAGGCTCTGATACCAAGTTTGTAACACCTCGATTTACTGAACTGGAATGCAACACGATGCTGATGATCTGAGGGACAACAAGCTAACCCATGACTAATATTTGTACTTTTATACTGCAAATCATAATATAATAATGCGGAATATATGGAACTGTAAGGCTATAAGGTTCAACTGAATAAAATCATGCAGGCAAAAATACCCACAACAACTAAATCTGAACGTAAATTTGAATGTAGATCTGAAAGCCTCTAAACTATCTGAATAAGGAGTTGAAGGATCATGTCTCCAACTAACTCCATAAAACTGAACTGAAGGAATAAATAAATGTATCAAATCATATTATCAACCCTAAGCTGATGTGTTAAGATGTCTCAACCAAGATCTGGAACACAAGGATTGCTACTAAGAATTACACCCTGAATTGAAGGGTGAGTTCCCATCCTAGGGTTCACTCGGTGCTATCCTCTACTACCATCTTAGTCTGACAACTGACTAAGATCATGAGGTTTTCCTGAGTCACATGACTAACTAAAGTCTATGCAATCATAGCTAGAGTTCGGATATCATGAAACATGACATGGATCTAGGCAAGCAGCTATAGTTTTCGAGAACAAGTACCCCTAGGACTCGATGGACGGAAACTGACACACATGACTAACTTCAACATAAGTGTAGAGTCCATAATATATAATATCATAAGTAGGGATCTCATACTAAGCATGGTTATCAACAATGTATTTCATAGAAAGGATTTCATATCACATGGAAGTACTTACACAATCTTAATATCATGTTCGTTGCATAATCATATTGGCAACACATACTAATAGCATGGAAGTTCATGTGTATTGCATTGTTATGATGCATCTTGTTCATAAGTATGATTTGCAAGTAAACATAGCATAATCTCATAAGAATAGTTCATGAGTATTCTAACAACCTTTACAAGGCACATTAACAATATAGAAGTCATTGGAACGTAAGGGCATATCATGAATCCTTCACTTAGTCACAATTTAGCTAATATTGGATGATTTCTAGTTCCTTAGACATTTTATCAAACACCTTACAAGAACATCTTAAGCATAGGTGAATTCGTCAAATTATACATCATGAACAACCAAATTTACATGTTTCCAACTCATATGATATCATAAGTTCACAAAAACATATAAAGGTTCGATCTTGGGAATCACCCAATATCAACAACATGATAATCAACACCCAACAATATAGAAATCATAATTTATAATGAAAAAGAGGAAAATAATTAAGCATCACTATAGGTATGATCATATCACCATAATCAACCAAGCTTTTGTATTTTAGAGATTGATTCTTGAACTCCATGGACGAAAGGAATATGTGGATGAACACTACACATACATTATAAGGAAGATTCTTGATGATTGATGGAGGAATTTCCTTAAAATCAGATCTTCAAGCTTAATTATGCAACCCTAGTTGTTTTTCTCCTTTAGTGCTCTTGGATGATGATCTTTGAGATGAAAATACGGTTGTAATATGTTTAGAAGATATATATTTTATAGGGTTAAGGTTAGGGACGTGTAAAGAGTATTTAAAGACTTAATAACCTTTAAAATAACTCAAGACGGAGTGTTTTTGACACCTGGAATTTACTTAGGCGGCGCCCAAGTGATCGCCTATTCTTGGGTTGGGTGGCGCCTAAGCAATCGCCTATGCTTGGGTTAGGCGTTGCCTAACCAATTGCCTATGCTTACTGTCTCTCACAAAAAGAGGCATAACTTTTCACTCGGGTATTGGATTAAGGCCAAATTGGTATAGTTGGAAAGATAATTCGATTCTCTACAATTTGGTGGGTCTAAATCAACCAAAATACCACATTAACATCGAGTTATACTTATTCAAAGATGACCCTCACAAAATCAAACACTAAAACTTAATGGATTCAAAAACTCTTAACTTGTATTACCTTAAGTGACGCATATGAACATGCTTAATGGATCATAAGCTATCCTATCACTAGGCTATTCATTGTAAGTCATGTACTCTTGTATGAATCACAGGATTATAAAAATGTGGGGAATTACAATCACATCTGAATGTCATGAGAATATAGTACTGGTGGCAAAGTACCAGAATAGCCATAATATTTTTTTGTGGAAAGTCACTGGCTAGTGCTATGAACACATGACATGAAGGGTATTTGGGGAGCACTCCAAATAGCTTCATGATTGATCTGCCATATTTTTTGAATACTTGGAGCTCGTGTAAGGTTTGTCTTTCACAGAGAATAAATAGATCAATGGGATCCATGTATTGGTGGAATAGATCTGGAGGGCACTCGATTATTTTGAATGATAGAATTACTGTTGTGTCGAACATGAGAATTTAACTAACCAGCCTTTGGTTGTCTTTTATGGTACCAGATATAAGGTAGAGATCATCTACATAGATATTTCTTGATTTTTATATATGTCGATGGAGAATAGGGTGTCCTTTATCTATTCTTCTTATAGTGAGAAGACCAATTCAAAACCATCCTCTTTGCTGAGATAAATCTATGTGTGATTGGATATTTTTCCAAAAAGGTTGATAGAGTCTTCCCATCTTTTGGTTTGAGGATAGTTTATTACAAAGTCACCAAGATTTCTACAGATGAAGCAGTCATTCTCCTTCTTGTAGTTTGTTGGGATTTATCATCTTAAGTACTTGGTTCTCCATATCTCCTCGATCCTATCATCTGGAGGCCTAAGTTGTTTGAACCTTCTAAACTATAGCTACCTCTTTAATCTCGCCATGTGTCTTAAGAAGAAGCATTTAGACGGTGATTAGATCATTCCTAATACAGGCTCGATCAAGAGATGGGTTGTTCTTGATGATCTTATCAATACAGATCTCTTTGTGAAAATATTGTCGATGTCTTATAAGATGGACTGCCTAATGTAACCTATCTATGCAACGGTAATGGATTTGAATGTCTCTCTCACAATCATCATTGTGTGGCTTACTAGTATTTTCCATCTTCTACAAGTGGATATTTATAATATCTGTATCGAATGATAGGCACTTCATCTTGAAGAGGTATAGACGTAGATTTTCTTATCTCTGACAAGTGTCTCCATAGAATAATTCATGCAGGATCCTAATATTGAAGGCAAAGTCTTAGGATATGAGATAACAATTGTTATTAGTAATACCTCGAGCATTCCATCAGACTCTGAGTAATTTGGTAAATCTATAAGTTTTCAGACAATATAATGTATTTTTCTTATTCAACTAGATTTTTCATCACTATCCAAGTGTAGAAGTCTTGGATTTTTAAGGACAAGATAAAATCTTGATGTCAGCAAGTGTGAATGTGTGGAATCATCTTCCTATGATTTTTATTATCTTTGTACCGGATTTTGTCCTTCTCTCTTAGATTGGATCATCCATTATCCTATCTTTGTCATTAATAACTTTGGAGACCTCTAGTTCCTTGGAGTTGTTCATGTAAATGGTAGGATAGTAATTCTCTTAATTCAATTGAGTATTTAGGAGCATCCTTAATATATTCTCAAAAATTAAAAGACTCCTCACTATCCTAAATGTATTCATCAGCTAGAAATTCATCACTAGTTTTGGTGTATTCATCTAAAAGGATCATATAGATGAACACACACTTTTCTCATTGCAGCGTAAATGGGATTTGGGTCCGGAATGTCTTTATTGCATTTTGGATAATCATCTATCGAATCAGGATCATATGCAGCTTATAGATCTAGAATTGTGTCATTATTGATGTTCAAGCCATACAGATTTTGGAAAACTTTATTCAAAATCATTGAGTTAGTGGCTAGAATATGATGTGATAATGACTACTTGCGATTAAGAAGATTGACTTTTAGCAAGGCGTTCCATTCTTTGTCTTTATATTAGAATTTTGATTTATAGAATATTAGGTTAGCATTTTAAAAAGTGATGAAGTGGTCTAAGATCATCATGGTTCCTTTATCTGTGTCCTTTTCACCAAATTTTATTTTCTTTTTAAACTACTTTTAAGTTGCATCAACTTATCCTTTTGCAACAATGGCATGTTTTCTTTCCCACTCTAGTTTAGTAATGTCAAACTCTTATTTGTTTTGAGGGTCATAAGAGGATGGCATGGGCATATGGAAGCTCAGAGAGGTAGTGAGAAAGAAATGGCTCATATTTTATGAATAATATGTTTGCATAGTAATTCTCTTGAGATTCAATTAAAGATTTAGGAGAATTCTTAATATATTCTCAAAAATCAAAAGACTCCTCACGGTCCTAGATGTATCAATCAGCTGGAAATTTATCACTAGTTTTGGTGTATTCATCTAAAGGGATCATATAGATAAACACACTCTTTTCTTATAGTAGTGTAAATAGGATTTGCGTCCTGAATATCTCCATTGCATTTTGGATAATCTTCTACCAGTTAGGATCATCTGTAGCTAATAGATCTAGAATTGGGTTGTTATTGATTTCAAGCTATATAGATTTTGGACAACTTCATCCAAGAGGATCTAGTTAGTTTCTAGAACATGATGTGATGATGACCAATTATGATTAAAAAGACCGTCTTTTAGCAAGGCTTATCAAAATTCTGATTTATGGACTATTAGGTAATCATTTGGAATGGTGATGACGTGCTCTGAGATCATCATGGTTCATTTCTCTGTGTACTTTTCACCAAATTTCATTTTTGTTTTAGAATACTTTTAAGTTGCATCGACTTTTCCTTTTGCAACAATGGCATTTCTTATTTCCTGTGCTAGTTTAGTAATGTGAAACTCTTATTTGTTTTGAGGCTCTTGAGAGGATGGCATGGGCATATGGTGCTTGGAGAGGTAGTGAGAAATACATGGCTCATATTTTATGGAGAGTATGTTTGTGGCAACATAGGGAATAAGGTTAGATTTGGTGATGAGCTATGGGTTCTCTAGGGATGAAAGATACCATATTTTATGTGCTAGATGTGTTCTTTTAAAGAATCGATTTCCTTGTGTTGTTGGTAAAATAAATGAGATAGTGAGGTTCTTGGTAGACATGTATCATACTATATATATTGAATCTTGAGTTCGAACTAGCATATAAGTCTATCATACAGAGTAGATGCTTGTTCTGCTCTTTTGTTCATTCTAGTGACTCTTTTTTCCAACTTATTCTATGTGTGTGAAATACTCTTAAGGTTTTGGTTCAGGCTGGACAACATCCTATTCTGGTACAAGGTATTTTAAGATTACTAGTTGAGAGTTGCTTCTTTTTTGCTCGGGGTATCTTTTCTCTTGTTGGAAGGGTAACATTTTTAGCTAGTATCTTTGGAATGTGGCTCAGGTTATCATTTTCAAAGGATTTTTTCGATATGAATTCATCTAATTAGTTGGTTCCTACAGAGGACATCATGAACACATTGGCAACAACTTTATTTTTAGTTTGTGTAGTTTTATTTGGTAGTGGTGTGGTATCCTTTTTGAACCTTTTACAACAACAATTACTTTTCCATGGAAAATGCCCTGAGAAAGTATATTTGCTCAACATGTTGTAATGAACCTTATTATTAGAGGACTTAATCCATTCATACTCTGACATGAAACTACCAATAAACTAAGATAGAATTTCTAGATTACCAACGCATGGGAGGTTATCAAAAGGTTGGTACATATGGATAAAGAAGGTCATTTTTGGAGGCTTTATTAGATGTGATTGGTCAAAACTAATGGGGGTGGTGTTGTAACTTCTTTAATCAAAGGTTGGTTCAATGGAATGGAGAGGTTGAGGATGGTCTCTGAAATTCTCATAGTTTGTGACCAATGAGTCCAGGATCATATTGATAAGTTCATCTTTGGGTATTTTTATTGGTATATGGGTACACTGATAGTTCCATTAGTGGCATGTATGTTTAGGAATAAAGCATTTTCGTCACCTAGAAGGAATAGATTAATGGCATGGTTTTGGACTCGCTGAGCTACCTGATAGTGAAGAGTTTCCTAATGGCTTGTGGTGCTCCAAGAATTTTGATCTTGGTCTTGAACGCCTACATGAGACACGGGTCAGAGAGGGACATATTGAAATTTTGAAATATATTCACAAAGAATGTTCCGGCATTTAGTGTGATATCCAATGTACCCAAATTTGCATGTTGGAATTCATTAAACTTGGCATCAAGAAGGGAAAGATGTGACACTAATGGTTGGCCTTTTTTTCGTGATATGTCAACACAACCATAATTGCACCAAAATAGATGCGAGTAATGCCTTCGGTTTTCTATTATCGTAGAAAATCTTTGGGCATCTATAGAGTGATGAACTGTTCCTCCTAAGTTGCAAGAATTGGGTGTTGATCAAATTTTGATGCTGTAACATATTCTTTAACACCTTTTAGTTTTTTTAGTACCAAAGAATGGATCTGTAGCCACGAGTTACATGCCTTCTTTGCAAAGGCTGAGTAGGGGTTTAGTAGAGGGAAATATATTTTTAAAGTTTTATTCTGGTGGTAAGGCTTCTACTTCATATAGGTAGTCATATATCCATGACAAAGTTTTACTAAGATTAGGAGACATCTATAGTCTGCAAGTGATTTACATGGGCTAGAAAAGAAAAAGATGGTAAAGATCTGAGATTGACATACTATTGTAGTTTTTTGGACAATAAAGACTCGATAAAGATCTATTAAAAAGACTCTATGCTTAAATTATGTACAAGAAATTGGTTATATGGGTTGAACACACTACAAACTATAGCAGCTAAAGGATTATGAATCAGATATTTATAGGACTTTTCTTGTAATAACCAGAAAAGAAAGACTATGGACACTTTTATGCCTAATAAATTGGCAAAAGTAAAGTAAAGACTAAAAATGTAATGTTGGCTCATGTTACAAAAAATAGTAGCAAATGTTATGCAAATACTTTCTTCCTCCCTCCCTTTGGAAGTGGGGTTGGTGAACTCCTATCTAGTCAGCCTAAGAACCTCCTCAAACACATTGAAACCACCCTTGAGACCCTTAGAATCACCTATAGCCAAGGGATGAATTTCTCTAATAGGGGGAACACTTTTAGCTGAACCAACAATCACCCTACAACTAGGGCACTATCATAAATAGTGACCATGAGCTCCACAACTATATCATGTAGTATGAACTGCAACTTAACTTATAGATCCAGCTGACCAAAGTAACCAGCATAACTAGAATAACAAGAGGATGAACCCCTTGATGAAAAACCACCACCCTAACTAGGGAAAGCACTAGCGCTAGATTGACCTCCATTAGTAATCTAAGAAGCTGCCTAAATAAGTTGACTAGGCTGACTCTAAGGTTGATAGGAGGAATATTGAGTTTATATACCACGAGAATGACTACCTTTGAATTGGGAATAATTAAGGTAACCTCTTAAACTTCCCTGATATCTAGATCTCATATATTTTCCCCCTTAGGCCTCACAATATATCTCCTCCATCACCTGAGCATGATCAAAAACCTCAAGCATAGGACCTATCCACCGCAACCAAACTTTGAGTAGACACACGAAGAGGAAGCCCTAAATCCAAAACAAAGAAACAAACTCTCTAATATTTAGTACCTAGAATAGAAGTAGTATGCCTAGAAAACATGTAAAAATAAGCCTCATACTCTACAATAGTATTGGATCCCTGCTCAAATATAGAGAACTGATCCCTCAAATGATCCTTAAGGCTGGAAGGCATGGACTTCTTAAAGAACATCTCAGAGAATTGAGTCCATGTTAAAGGAGATGATCCACCTGACCTAGAATCTGTATAGCCTCTCCGCTAATGTTGAGCCACCGTGTCAATTAGAAATATGATGTAGTACATAATCTGAGTCTCAACAAGCCCCAAATTATGGACCCTATCCTCACAAGCAATCAAAAACCCATATGCATCCTAACCTTGAGCACTAAAAATATAGGTGGAACTAATCTCAAGACTCTACAAAAATCTTTTTCTCCTCAACATACATAGGAGTTTAGGTAACCACTAGTTGAGAAACTACTGACTATGTAACCACCGGCTGAGTAATTGCCAACGCTACATACTATTCCTCTGCCTCCGTACTACTCTGATCTGTATACTATGCACTATCATATGGTGCACCACTAACTAACCCCAAAATCTTATTCAAAGCATCTCTAAGTATTGAAGAAGAAATAAACCCTAGTGAAGACTGAGTCGGTCCCTTTCCCACTACAGGTTGAGGCTGATGATCTCTAGCTTAAGAGCATTAATAGGGTTTGGTGAAGACTTACTATACTGGCCCCTTGCTGAGGACATATCTCATGGATTTCCACAACCTCTAGTTCATCAAAAAATTAGGGTAGGATCCTTAGGCTTTCCCTCATAACCCTCATCCTGCATAGCAGTAGCACATTTCCTAGCCATCTACAAAAGTGTAAAATAAGATAAATGTCCAATAAACCAACTCAAACACTTAGCATTAAATGAATGAAAGAAGTGAAAAACTCCTAAGAATGTGCCATAGCCACTCGAAGATAAGAAAAGGACGTCATTATTTCGATCAATGAGACTATATTAGATACTTGCTCTTATACTAATAATTCAGGTAAAACCTAGACTATGATATTAATTTGTCACGAATAGATTTAGGATTCATGATGAAACCTACTAAATCCCTCTAGTAGGTAAGCCGAGATGTAATCCAGAGCTAAACGCAATGGATTAACTTCGTGGAAAATGCCCAAAAAGGAAAAGACGACCAATAAATCTTGTATTTTAACAAGGTAGAATATGATGTCTTAATTGAGAAGTATGCATAAGTTTGCCACTTTTTGAGTCAACTCTTGCAGTTAGGATTTTTTGAAGTAGTGTTCTTAAGATTTCAATTGTGTATAATAGGATTAGTGCAGAAACTTGCATTCTATGTTGTCATTGTAGTGCTAGCTTAAGTGTCTTTCTTGTAGAAGAAGTGTTGAGTCGCCTCAGTTTATAATGCATAGATAACAGATTTGTTCGAGGATGAACAAGGCTTTAAGTGTCGCGAGAATGTCTAAGGTGGTTTTATACACTTTGGTGTTAATATTCTAGCTTATTTAGCCTTGTTTTGAGGGCAACCTCAGTACTAAAAATGTTAAAAATGATATAAATAAGAGTTAAAGTGGTTAAGTAAGTTATTACATTTTTCATGGGGTATCTCAAACAAGTTTGTACTCTAATGGGTCATTTAGAGTTCAATCGAGGAAACTAGTATTACTAGCTTAAGTAGGTGTTGGTCTAGTTTACCTTTGTAATACACCGTACTTCTTTCTAGCTTAAATTTGCTCTTAAATGTCAATGATTATCTTCAAAAATGTATACCATTTTATACATATGGAATTTTAAAGATTTTGAATTTCTATTGTGTTGGAAATTGAATAAGCTTTCCATCAATACCAAATTCTCCCAAATCCAACACTCGGCTGAGAAGTTAGAACATTTTTAAGTTGACAGTGTGCCACCAGGACTCTCAGTGTGTCACAGAGAAAGTAAAAATCACAATTGTCACTTTTTAGTGAAGCTCCTCAATCATGGTGCATCACGGAGAATTCTATTTGGCAATTCTAGTGAGCCTTCACAATAATGACGCGTTGCGGAGGTGGCCACAATAACATTCCAAAGGGGCACCACGATGGTGACGTCTCGTGGAGTCTGCCCAGTTCCTAATTGTCCAATTCCTGTAAGCCTCTATGATAGTGGCCACCTAATTTAGGAAAATGTTATGTTTTTCAGTTCCATTTAGAAGTTTAAAGAGGGTGTTTACATCAATTCCCAAGCCCCTAATTTATCCAAACATAAGATTTAAGCCAATTGTAAGCACTTTATGCACAATTTCATCCATTCTCTCTCAAATAAAAACACTACATCTCCAAAGCTTCTTCTCCAAGAAATCAAAAAACCTGCATAGATTCTCCAAGAGAGCTCCAAATTGAGGATTCCCAAGGCAAGATAATCAAGAACTCATCTCCAAGAAATCAAATAGGAATCAATAGATCAAGTTTCCTCATCAAATCTTCAATCAAGGTATGTGGGGTTTATGAACAAGGATCTTCTTCCATCCTTGTGCTCAAAACCAAGCTTTTACTTCAAATTCATATGATTTTGGATGATTATTCATGAGATTTGTTTTAGGGTTCACACCCATTATTGCTCTTAGAATGATTTTCAAATTTCAAGTTCTTTAGAAGTTGAATTGCATGTCTATTTTCATATTTTCATGCGTATTACAGTAATTTAAAGATTTTAAGATGAACTATCATTGTTTTCAATATCAAGCATGATTATTATGATGTTTTGACACGAGATTGAAGCATTAGTTATTTCCCCAATATTGAATATTATTTCAAGAAATATATAAGTTATTTCCCCAAGATTAAATATTATTTCAAGAAAGATGATGCTTTAAGCATCCTATTATCACATTATTTACAGAGTTTAAGTAAAGCTTTGATATTTCTATCACCAAATGAGTTTTGGAATCCACTTTATAGATTTATTACAAATTATATAAATCAAAATTGCTTTATTTATAGATGATTTAGATAAGTGCATAATTGGTTTCATAATGAACCCTTATGTGAGTTTTAAAGTGGATTTCCAATGAGGTAAGCGTAGAAAATTAAAGAGAGTATTATTTAGCATCGAGTTGGGTATGATTCCAAGGTCTCATACCCCAGAACTACGTGCCACTGTAGAATTGAGAATTGAGAGCCCATAGTGGGTTGAGATAGTGATCACTTAAGATGAGGTACACTCCCTGGAAAGAGTATAACATCTCTCACCAACGTAAGGTTTCTTCCTTAGGAGGATGAGACGTTGGACTCCATGTATTTCACATGGTTTATGTCTGTTAGGGTAACCTCCCTACTAGTAAAAGTAAATAAACAGTTTTGAGTATTTCCCTACTAGTAAAGAAAAGCTTTGAAAGATTTCCTTAAGATAAAGTGTTTTCCTTACATCTTAATGGTAAAGATTTTCAGAATAGTTTCTCAGAAAAGAATAACTGAAAGATTTTAGTTAACTAAGTGTGAAGGTTCACAAAGTTTTCTCATATCATTATAGAAAGATATTAGATACATATTTTAGCCTTAAGATTTTAGAATTTAGAGTGAGTCCTTTTTACACTTATACAGTATGATTTAAAGAGAGAATACAAGTACAACTCTTAAAACTAAATATTATGACTCACTAGATTTATAAAGTTTGATTTTCTATTCTTGATTTCAAATTTCAGTATTTCAGCTATTCTAGCTTATGTGAGTCATTTACATTTAGCTTGAATTATTTTACAAATTATGATAATGAGATAATGATTTTACTTATGCATTTACCCCCATATAATCAATACATCCTCAAAGTACTGATCCACATATATTTCTATGTGATACATTGCCTCATAATGTAGGTATTAGTTCAATTGTATCACGCATACTATATTCAGACAGTTTGCAGCTTCCAATTAGCAGGTGACGAGTCCTCTTGATTCAAGGGCTTGAGTCGGTCATATAGTTTTAGCAGTATGTTATTTTTATTTAGTCAATCATATTTATTTGGGATAGATGGGGTTCATATCCCAGCTACCTATAGTTAATAGCAGTAGAGGATTTATAGACAGTCAGTAGAGTTCATGTATGGATTGCAGCGTTGTTTTTTAAAAGCAGAGTTGTAATCATTTTAAATTTAGTTCTGTATTGATCAGATTTAGAAAAGAGTCATCTTTTTCTTATTTCATTCAAATTTATGTATTTTATCCAGTTGTTTATGAGTTATGCTAGTATAAGGTTTAGCTTGGGGCCACTTAAGATCCTAAGCACCGTGTGACGTTTCGGGACCCATTTTTGGGGCGTTACAATCTTAATGGATTCTAATGTGTTTAATGTATACCAAATGGTTTAATAGTGTATTTATGAGATTAAAAACTTGTTTTTAATGTGAAAGGGTAAATTTAATCAAACCAAGAGTCAAAACATTAAGCTTAAGATCAATGTGGGCAAGCCTTGTCTAATGATGTAGTATGATTTGTAGTTCATCGTTAATGGTAATGTGTTGTTTTGATCTCTAATCCATGGTGTATAATGATGTAGTATGATTTGTGAGTTGATTATTGTGATAGATTGATAATTAAAATGCTGGAAATGTAGTGGTTACACACAACAAAATCTTTGGAAGAAAGATAGATGCACAAGGCTAAGGTTGAACATCAAAAAGCAAATTCCAGTGTGCCAAAGCATTTTTCCCACACCGTGATCACAAAATGACTTGAGAAGCTGGTGTGGTGAGACCCCTAGTCAACTTGAACCATCAATGCAGAGTGACACCAACTTGGGGTGACTACACAATGGGGAGAGACCCTTAGATCACATACGACCAAATTGGTTTTTCTTTTAAATAGGACTTATTGCATAATTTTTACTTACTTTGTGACATCTTAGAGGGTTAAAGGAGTCTTTGAAACACTTTCTTTTTGTTTTAATATTCTATAACTTCAGTTTCTTTATGGTTTTGATCATGTATTCAAATACTTGGATGATGAATATGTCTATGAGTGGCTAAACGCCCCCTTTATGGGGTTGAAGACAAGAATATGACTCTATTGCTTTGAATTAATTTATCTTGGATTACTTATAATTATTTGTTTTTTATTTAACCTTATTTTAACTATTTTAAGGATTCATGGCCCTTATAATACATTTATTGTAGACCTTTTGATCTTGGGAGGGGGAAAATAAAAATAGAATGTGGGGGTAGATAGAACAAGGTTCTTATTACTTTTTGAAGTAAAGAATTTGAATTAGCAACAAGGATAGAGATATACCCAGAGCCTTATTTGATTCAGATGTGGGATGATAGTTTCATGAGTGTAATTGGATTATTACATCCCTGCTCAATGGTGAGGTTGTAATGTCCAAGTTAGATAGATGATTAGAGGTCAAGAGACCATAATCATTAGATAAACCTTACGAATCACTAACCAAGATAACTAATCCAACTATTGAAGTTCAATAGCGTACTATAATTGTTCGTAGTGCTTTAACCCCTAGCTTACATTGATTGATTATCTGAAGTCTTTACTTTTTTTTATTGTTTATAGTACTTTTATTTTACAGATACAAACTCCCTTTGGTTACTTGGGATAAATTTAATCTCAATCATGAACTAGAATTGAATAGTAGTTTAACACTAGACCCTATGGGATTGATACTTGGCTTCTAAAAGGCCACTTTACTACTAGGTGAGACCACGTACACATGTGTATGTGCTTGGGCGCAACACATTCCAACATGATTGGAAATTTGACGAATATGTAGGATGCATGCTGTATGAAATCAATGCTCTCATCGACTACATAGACCAGAATCTCTAACCTTTCCAACATAATAGTCAGTTTCACGTCCATATAGACGGTATGCATATGAAATCAAAGCTTTTATCAACCCGTAAAAGCTTTCATATAACTAGGACTATGAATTCACTAAAGAATGGTTTTCCATGAACAAAGTCTTCTTAACCCTCAATGGAATGTCTTGATTTTGCCAGTCTTTGAACATATAAAGTCATTTGTATTCTAGTATATATGCAATTATTCCGTATATGACTTACACATACTTTTTATGGCTCTTCCATGGCCTTTAGTGCCTTCAATAGTCAGTGGAACAAAGGTATACTATGCCAAACCTCAGTTCTATATATTTGTAAAACAAAAGAAAAAAAATAGCAAAGCTATTATCCAATCAAGATAATTTCATTTCATACACATGGAAAGGACTTAAAGATGTATGTGTCATTAACAAAGATAATTTTTTTCATATTCCAAGAAAGTATTTTAGAGTTCCTTGTTTTAATTACTCCAAGTATACTTTCTGAATTATTTTCTTACCCCACTACTCTGATAAAAGTATCGAAGTATCCATCCCTTTGGAAGAGAGAATAAATAGAGAGTTTAGGAAATAAACATTTATATTGATATTGTGTAACTTTAAAAGAGAGATTTTTAGGTGGAGAGGCTGATGATCCCTAACTAAAGGCCTATGCTTCCTTTTATAGGAGAAGCTTAAAGTACAAATAAATTTGGATTAAAATATTACAACTCTATCATATCTTCTAAGAGATAAGCTTTATCTATTAAAAATAGATAAGCCTTATCTTTGGCACACACTTCTATGAGACACATGTAACCTATTTTATTCAAGACAAGTCCCAGTATAATGTGATGGTCCTAATAAAACCAAACACACATATGTTGTTGGTATATGACAATATTTAAAAGTAGGTGACTATGTAACTTATTAAGCAATTGGATTAGTAGCATGTAAGCTTCTTATAAGTACCTGTATACAAAGTATTTAGATAAGTAGCTTGCAGGAAAACCTATTTGAAATGGTTTAATATTAAAGTGGATAATCCAATTTAGAGGGTTTCTTAGAAAACTCCCGAAGGTAATTCCACTACAAGGTAATTTCATACAACTTGCGGTGAATGGTATTTCTTGCGCATGTCATCTGACATAATCTTTTAGGAAGTGTTGGATGGTTTCAAGTATGAACTTGTGTATACTTCTTGCATCTACCAGCCAATGTCGCACTTCTGCCTGAGGCACTCATGCCTTCCAATCTTTTTTTTTGCGATCTGTTAAAGCAACTCTTTCTGTTGGACGGACCTTTACATTCTGGTAGAGGAACTTTAATCTGTATGATTTTTATAGTGTTCGTGACTTAATCTCTTATGATTTCATATGATGGATGATATTATTTATTGCTCGACAGACTTCATCCTAAGCGGATAACATTTGGTTCACTTCATCTCTTTATAGGAATGCATAGGTTTTTTGGAAAATGAAAAACTATTCTTCATAGTCTTCATCTTCAACAGAGAGTATTGAGACTGTAAATTTCAAAAGGAGTGAAATTTCTAGCTGAGCTTGGATGTTATGGCTTGAGATTTCTACCGAGTGATGTACCATGAATAGCGTTGCATAATAGGAATCCTTAGAGTAAGAAACCTAATAGTGTCGTGGCTTGAACCACAACATAAACCTTTATAAAGCTTGTTGGATTCGATCAAAATGCCTGGCATTTCATCTGAAGTCCATGAGAATATAGTACTGGTGGCAAAGTACTAGAATAGCCCCAACAGTTTTTTGTGGAAATTCATTGGCTAGTTCTATGAACACATTATAGAAAGGGTATTCGGGGTACACTCCGATTGGCTTCAATATAGATCCACCATATTTTTTGAACACCTGGAGCTCGTAAAATTTTTGTCTTTCTCAAAGAATATATGGATCATAGGGATCCATGTACTGGTTGAACAAATTTGGAGGGCACTCTATTATTCTGAAAGATAGAATTCCTATTGTATTGAACATGAGAATTTATCTTTCCAGCCTCTGGTTGTCTTCCATGGTACTATATATAAGGTATAGATCATCTACATAGATGTTGTTTTTTTCTTCTTATACATCTACAGAGAAGAGGGTATCCTTCCATCTTTTGGTTTTAGGATAGTTTATTGAAAAGTGGCTAGGATTTTTGCAGTTGAAGCAACCATTCTCTTTCTTGTAGTTTGTTTGGATTCTTTGTCTTAAGTACTTGGGTCACTGGATCACATCAATCAAATCATCTAGTCCTAGGTAGTTTGAACTTTCTAACCTATAGTTGTCTCTTTAATCTCACATTTCGTCCTGAGCATAAGCAATTGGACCTAGAGATTAGATCATTCCATCTATAAGCTCGATCAAGATATAGGTTGTTCTTGATGATCTCATTAATACAGATCTCTCTGTGCAAATATTATACATGGCTTCGAAGAAGGACTGCCTAATGAAACCTATCTTTGAATCTCTTTCTCACAATCGTCATTGTGTGGGGCTTGTTAGTATTTTCCAAAGCAATGATGCAAAGGCCTACTTTAGTCTGGGATCTTTTACTAGTTTGATGTAGATCTTCGCCATATTCTGGAAGTAGATATCTATGATATCTCTATCGAATGTTAGGAACTTCATCTAGAAGAGCTATCGATACAACTTTTCCTATCTCTGACCGGTTTCTCCATAAACAAATTCTTACAAAATCCTGATATTGAAGACAAAGTCTTAGAATGTGAGTTAAGAATTATTATTGTTAACCCCTAGATCATTCCACTAGTCTATAAGGATTCTAGTAAATATACATGTGAATTCAGACAATATCATGTACTTTTCTCATTCAGCTAGTTCTTCATCGCCATCCAAGTGTAGTAGTCTTTGATTCTTTAAGGACTGGGTATTGATGTCATCAAGAGTGAATGTGTGAAATCATGTTTCTTTAATTTGATTTGACGGCGTACCTGGTTATGGTATTCTCTCTTGGATTGGATCATTGGTCATCCCATCTTTGTCGTTAACAACTTTGGAGACCTCTAGTTCTTTGAAGTTGTTCAGGTAAATGGTTGGATATTATTTTATTATGTTTCAATAGAGGATTTAGGAGTGTCCTTAATATATTCTCAAGAATTAATAGACTCCTCAATGTCCAAGATGTATCAATCATCTGGACATTCATCACTAGTTTTGGTATATTCATCTAAAGGGGTCGTATCAGATGAAACCCCTCTTTTCTCATAGTAGTGTTAATAGAATCTGCGTTCTGAATATCTTCATTGCATTATAGATAATCTTATATCGGATCAGGATTATCTGCGACTTAAGAATCTAGAATTGGGTCGTTATTGATATTCAAGCCATACAGATTTTGGACAACTTTATCTGAATGGATCGATTCAGTGTCTAGAACATGATATGATGATGACCACTTTTGATTAAGAAGATTATCTTTCAGCAATGCATTCCATTCATTATCTTCATATGGCACTTTTGATTTATGGATTATTAGGTAATCATCTGGAAAGGTGATGACGTGGTCCGAGATCATCATGATTCTTTTGTCTATGTCCTTTTCACCTGATTTCATTTTCCATTTAGACTACTTTTGAGTTGCATCGATTTTTCTTTTGGAAGTAATGGCATATTTTCTTTCCTGTTCTATAGCAATGTCAAAATCTTATTTTTTTTGACATGGGCATATGGAATCTCAAAGAGTTAGTGAGAAAGACATGGCTCATCTTCTGTGGAGAGTGTGTTTGTAGAAACATAGGGAATAAGGTTGGCTTTATTGATGAGCAATGGGTTCTATGGGGATAGAAGCTACTGTATTTTATATGTTGGATGTGTTCTTTAAGAGAATACATTTCCTTGTGTTGTTGGTGAAAAAAATGAGACAGTGAGGTGCCTGATTGACATATGTCATACTGCATGGATTAAAGGTTGAGTTTCAACAAGCAGATAAGTCAATCAAGCTGAGTAGATGCTTGTTCTGCTCTTTTGTTCATTCTGACAACACTTTTTACCAATAATTCTTTGTTTCTGAAATACTCTTAAAGTTTTGGTTCATGCTGGACATCATCCTATTCTAGTGCAAGGGATTTTAGGATTTCCAATTAACAGTTGCTTCTGTATCGCTTGGGGATTTTCTCTCTTGTTAGTAAGGTAACATTTTTAGCTGATATCCTTGGAATGAGGCACAGGTTATCCTTTTAAAAGGTTTTGTTCAATATGAAGTCATCTTATTGGTTGGTTCCTGTGGAGGACATCATGGACAAATTGGTTAAGAGTTTATTTTTAGTTTGGGCAGTTTTATTTAGTAGTGGTGCGGTACCCTTTTGGCACCTGTTACAACTTCAATTACTTTTCCATTGGAAGTGTCCTGAGAAAGGATATTTACTCAACATGTTTTAACTAACATTACGATTAAAGATCTTAATCCAGTCATGCTCTGGCATGCAACTGTCGAGGAACCAGGATAGAATTTTTGGATTACTAACGCATAGGAGGTCATCGAAAGGTTGGTTCATATAGATAAAGAAGGTCATTTTTGAAGGCACTTTTAGATTTTAGTGGTCGAAACTAATGGTGACGGTATTGTAAATTCTTTAAGCGAATGTTGTTTCAATAGAATGGAGAGGTTGAGGATGGTCTCTCAACTTTTTAGAGTTTGTGACCCATGAATCCGAGAGCACATTAAAAAGTTCATCTTTTGGTATTTGTCATGGGATTTGGGTACATTGAGTAGTTCCATTAGTGGCATTTATGTTTAGGAATAAAACATTTTTTCACCTAGAAGGGATAGATCAATGTCGTGGTTTTTGACCCACCATGCTACTTGGTAGCGGAGAGTTTCCTAGATGGCATCTCTGGCTTGTGGTGCTCCAAGAATTTTGACTTTGGTCTTTAACGCCTCTGTGAGATACGGTTCAGAGAGTGACATGTTAAAATTTTTAAATATAGTGACAAAGCATATCCGAGCATTTAGTGTGATTTCCAATGTACCCGAATTTGCATGTTGGTATTCGTTTTACCTGACATCAAGAAGGGAAATATGCGACACTAATGGCTGGCCTTTTCTTCTGTGACATGTCAACTCAACCCTAATAGCACCAAAATGGATGCAAGTAATGCCTTGGGTTTCTATTATCATGAAATTCTTTGGTCGTCTATGGAGAGATGAATTATTCCTCCTGAGTTGCAAGAATAGGATGTTGATCAAGTTTTGATGTTGCAACGTATTCTTTAACTCCTTTTAGTTTTTTTGTACCTAAGAGCGGATCTGCATCTAAGGGTTGCAGGCCTTCTTTGCAAAGGCTGAGTAGGGGTTTAGTAAAGGGATATATAGTGTTTATATTTTTTGTTCTAGCGGTAAGACATCTACTTCGTATAGGTAGTCATATTTACATGACAAATTTTTACTAAGATTAGGAGACATATGTAGTTTGGCAAGTGATTTACATGGGCTAGAAGAAGAAGACGGTAAAGATCTGAGATTGACATATTATTGTAGTTTTTTGGACAATAAAAACTAGATATATTTGGGCTAAAGATCTATAAAAAAGATTCTATGCCTCAATTATATACAAGAAATTGGTTATATGGATTGAACACACTACAAACTATAGCAACGAGAGGATTATGAATTAGATATTTAAAGGATTTTGGTTGTAATAACTAGTACAGAAAGACAATGGAAACTTTTATGGCTAACAACTTGGCGAAGTAAAGTAGACATGCGAAGAAGAAGCCCTGAATCCCAAAACAAAGCAACAAACAATCTCGTACTTAGTGCCTAGGATAGAAGTAGCACGCCTAGCCATCACGTGAAAATGTGCCCCATACTCTACAATAGTTTTGGAGCCCTACTCAAATCTAGAGAACTGATACCTCAAATTATCCTCAAGGCTGCGAGACATGGACTTCTCACACAATATCCCAGAGGCTGAGTCCATATCAAATGAGATGATCCAGCTGACCTAGAATCTGTATAACCTCTCCTCCAATGTTAAGACTCCATGTCCATTAGAAATATGGTGTAATCCATACTACGAGTCTCAACAATCCGTAAATTACAGAACCTATCCTCACAAGCAATCAAAAACTCATGTGCATCCTCGCCTTGAGCACCAAAAATTTTGGCAAAGCTAATCTCAAGAATCTACCAAAAATATTCTGCTCCTCAACATACATAGGAGGTTAGGCAACCACTGGTTGAGAAACTACCGACTATGAAACCACCATCTGAGTAACCGCCAACACAGGAGGCACCTCAACTCTAAGAGTCGTATCTACATACTATTTCGCTACCTCCGTGCGACTTTTATCTGTAGACTGTGCACTATCATATGGTGCACCACTAACTAACCCCAAAAGCTTATCCAAAGCATTGCTAAGCATTGAAGAAGAAATAAACCATGGTGGAGAATGAGCCAGTCCCTTGCCCACCACAGGCTGAGGTGGAAGAATCTTTAGCTTAGGAGCAGGAATAGGGTTTGGTGAAGACTCCCTATACTGGCCCTTAGCTAGGGGCACATCTCGTAGATTTCTACAACCTCTAGGTCATCCAAAAATTGTGGTAGGATACTCAGGCTTGACCTCAGGACCCTCATCTTACACAGTAGTAGTACGTGTCCTACCTATCTCTGAAAGAGTGAAATAAAAGAAATATGCTATAAACCAACTCAGAATCTTAGCATTAAATAAATGAAAGAAATAAAGAACTCCTAAGAATGTCACGTAGCCTCCCGTAGATAGGAAACGGACATCATAATTTTGATATCTAGGACTTTACTAGATACTAGCTCTTGTACCAACAATACAGGTAAAACCTAGACTATGATACCAAATTGTCACGAATAGATTTAGGAGTCATGTTGGCACCTACTAAATCCCGCTAGTAGGTAAGTTGAGCTATAACCCGAAGCTAAATGCACTGGATTAACTTGGTGGAAAATGACCAACAAGGCAAAGACTAGCAACAAATCTTGTATTTTAACAAGGTAGTATAAATAGATAAGGGTAAATCTAAGATACAAAAATCTATCCTACGACCTGGTAAAGCCAGTAAAAAAGCATCTAGAAATAATAATACAACCCAAGTCTTAAAACTGTCAGTGAAATTTTACCTTTAAATGAAAGACTAGACATGGAACGACCGGATTTCCTCAGGTCATGATGGCACCTATCTTAACCCACTAGTAGGCAAGCCAACCCATAGTCTGTAGTAGCTAGTAACAGACTACTCAATAATATAAGGAAAAGAATACAGAATATATCAAATAAATATAAATACATAGAAGAATCTCAAAACGTAGTGGTATTAGTACAAGAGCTTCTAATATAAAAAGAGTACGAAAGTGAAATATCTAGAGTATAAACTGATACAACTTATCTCCAAATACAACTTAAAGACTAATCTAATACATAAGAGAGAGATAAGAAATGCTCTAAACGTCAGGAGCTTACTCTAAGTCTCAGAACTAGGGCTGCTCTACACGATGCACACATCAACAGCCGTAACCCATACTATGATCTGGAGGATGCAGAAGTGTAGTATGAGTACCCAACGAGTGGTACTCAATAAACTACTACCAACTGAGATTCCAAGATAAAGAAAATATATAAAGCATATAAACAGAATGGAAACTACACCCAAGAGTCCAAAAATCATATGACTAGTCAATGAGATAATAAAGAACAACTATCCTGTTCATGTCCAAGAGTCTGACATAATAAAACTAAAGAAGTATCTGGGAGAACTACCCTGTTCCAGCTACATTCAATATATGTCAATGCTATACCATATATCTCAGGTAAATATATGAATATAGAGCGAAAAAAATATATATAGTAATATATAAGGTGAAGAAATAACTATACAACATGAACAATGAAGGAAGGGATATACGGTAGTATCATAGCTTATATAGTTAGATATATATAGGTATATATATATAAATATGAGGTCATCTCAAAGCATAAAATATATCATCATGTTCTCATTTTGAGATCTCATAATAATAGAATCGAGATTTAAATACTATCATACTCGGTGTTTCTAATCAATATTGATAGACATGAAATAATCATGCATAGTAATGTAATCATATGATAGGAGAGGACAATGACATACCTCAAATCCCGATACCTCATCAAAGACCATTTTATCATAAGATTTATATAATACTGATCATAACAATGATAACAACAATATCAATAACAACGTGAATAACCGGCTACTCTGAACAACCAAATACCTAGCCGATCCTATGCATACCCCTACCACCCCAGGCTCAGAAGGTTCAATAAATATACAACAACAAAAGGCACTTTTTAACCAATCGCTATGCAACCGTCCCATATAAACTGATAGACATATGTATATACTAGTGATAGGCAATGTAGATGCAGGAATGAATGCAAAGAACATAATCAATATCACAAATCATCATAAGTGTCCTCATCGGGACCTTCATTATCGTGATCAATCTCTGGCCTTGTTGGGTATCAACATATTGTCAATATATCCTCCGTCTTTGCCGGGTATCAATGTCATCACCACAGTATCCTCCGGTCTTGTCGGGTATCAATATCATCATAATCTTATCCTCCGACCTTAGTGGGTATCAACATTATCATAATAATATCCGCCAGCCTTGTCGGGAATCAGTTTCATCACTATAGTATCCTCAACCTTGCAGGTATCAATATAACCATAATAGTATCCTTCGACCTTGCCGGGTATTAATATCATCATAATAGTATCCTCCGACCTTGCCAAGTATCAATATCATCATAATAGTATTCTTCGACCTTGCCAGGTATCAATATCATCACAATTACCATTACCAAATAAGATACACTAAAATACTCATAAACATAAACATATCACCAAAGAATATATATCTAGTCAATACTTCCCAACTACTCATTATTACTTAACCAACACTCATTAAAATAAAATCACTAGTTCCTAGTCATCACATAACCTCTAGTTATTAGCCTAAACATTATCCTTCACAAAATCCTTACTCAAGCAATAGCAACTAACCACTAGTTACTAGATAGCCAACAACAATAATCTAGTCAAGGTTCATCACTAGACCAAAACTACCATTTATCTACTATTCATTATTATCAACTAATCATTATATATTCGTTAATCATTACTAGACAACACATTACTACTTGTTACCTAACCATCACATATTAACTGACACTATTCATTAACTAACCATCATTAGCTACCATGATTCAACTAAGCAAGATTCATTACCTAATACATTAGATTCGTAGCAATCAAGTGTTATAGTCCCCTAATAGACAAGTAACCATATAGCTTAACTGTATAACAAGAAGAGCAGTCATAATATCACATCTCAGCTATAATCACATAATTTATAATGGTAAATCATTATGAACGTACCAAATCTATGCATGCCATCACCAGTATTCAGTCAGTTGAAAAATAAGCAACATACCATATCTTGCTCCATTGCATACCAGAGAGATGTGTATAAAAACATATAGATATTCATATTCATAAACTATAATCACATTATTTATAATGATAAGCACTTCTCATTTATTCAATCAATATCATAACATAGTCGTTGGCCCATTAATTTATCCAAAATAATCACAATATCATAATCACAATTTTAGGCCCATACACATATTCAGGACTCCTATCAATAATCATATATATAAGCCATAGCATATCTATAATCATCTAACATATAAGAGGAGTAATAACAATAAACATGTAATCATTTATCACATAAGAGACATCTCATATCTAGGAGGCAGAATATATATAGACTTGTAATCATCTATCAAACAAGAGGCATCTCATATCTAGGAGAAATAATATATATAGACATGTAATCATCTCTCACACAAGAGGCATCTCACATCTACGAGGCATAATATATATAGGGATATAGTCATCTCTTACACAAGAGGCATCTCACATCTAGGAGGCATAATATATATAGGCATGTAATCATCTATAGAATATCTTATATAACCAGATCATACATCATGACTATGAGGAATATCACTTTTTTAGGACAATTTACATATCCTAGAGGAACACCGTGTCTATAGGTCCAACAATCATGACTAAAGAAAATAGCAACTGTATTGGCCAATCATCAAGTCATTTAGGAAATAACATCTCTATAGGCCACTCATCAAGTTTTAAAGGAAATAGCATCTTTATAGGCCAATCATAAGTCTAAGAGGAAATGGCATCACTATAGGCCACGTAACGTATATAGGAAGAATATCATCTCTAAATGCAAAATATCACTTCCACAAGAAGTATCATTACCATAACTCAAAAGCCAAAATTTGGGAACATCAATAAAAGTTACCAAGTTATGAAGTAACCTTATTCTAAGGTTTACTAGCCTCATCTATGAGTAACATCTGCAACTAAGTCCACAAGACTTAACACAAGATTAGGCTTAACTGTGTCAAACAATTCCATTTCTAATCCATAATTTCCATAATTAGGCATAATATACCCCAAACTAGGATATGGTATCTAGTTCATCTTCTAGATGTCAAGTAAGCCATATTCAATCCTAAAATAGCAACTTCAATTAGAAACAAGGGTACTCAAGTCAACTATATCCAACTTACAATTTCAAGACTACCAAACTAGCCTAATAAGGCTAAATTTACAAATCATGCTTCAAATGCTAAAACCATATTCCAAACATAGAATTATATCATATCAATCCTATCACTAATCTAAACTAAAGAGAAAAGGCAATATGATTTAAAAGGGTCAAAAACATGCCATCTTATGGGTCTAAAACCCTCATCAAATTCCCAAACATCAACAATCAAGGCCAAGTTATCCTACTCAAAATATAGCCTAACATCCATATCCACAGGCGACATATGTCACACATTATCTATGAAGAAAAGTGGATAGAAGCCTACCTTAAGGCAAAACTGCAAAACTTTACTTCATGCACCACATGCTCGTCTTCACTTTACAATCCTCAAAATATCGTCACACTAACAAAACCATAATCTACTCATTAATATTAGTCTAATGTATCCATATTGCACTATTATGCTTCGGGTCCAAAAAATGACATCAAAACCCCATGTATGTCCTAAATATAGAAAATGAGTTTTCAAGACCAACCCAATATTCACACATGAATAAGGAATCATAACACTCAAAGAATGGGTGAAAACTAAGCATGCTTTGTGTTTAAATCAAGCCCTAAGCTAAATTGGGGTTTTGGTTCCAAACTAAGAAATTCAAGCATGAACTCAAGAAATTCTTACCTTAATCTTGAAAATAATTTCAATACAAGATGATAATTAAGCTCCCAAGTCACCCCCTATGACCAATTTTGAGTTATTACACTCATTATGGAGTTTCTAGGTCAAAAGAGTGAAAAGGAAATGCCCCAAATGCGTATTGGGGCCGTTATATAGCCCCTACATATAATAATATGTCATAATCGTAGTACTCAGACTACAATCGCGCTACTCGCGATCACACTCTTTTTTGCAACCACGGTTGCACCAGATAATAGTAAACTACAAAATAAGTTTTTGACCCTCGTAACTCATCTAGAATCCAAATAGCATGATCCAATAGTGAATTTTTAGTGTAAAATACATTTCAAATTCATTGGAATTATCAAAACATTCATCGGTGATCATTTGGAAAAAAAGTAGGGCCCACACCTATAGTTTCATCAACTTTCATAAAATTTGCTCAATAGCCCAAAATAATTTCGAGAGCATTGGGACTTGAACCAAGGGTATCCATAAACTATAATCAAAGTTTCAGATGCGATGAAAAAGCAGAGTTTTAATCTGAGATTGTTTGGACCAAATGTGGGTCCCAACCCATTCTTTCAGATTTTCAACATTCTGACCAATAGGTCAAAATATGCTTAGATGCATTAGGATCCAAATCAAAGGTCTACCTAGACCAAAATAGATCTTTTAGATCTACTGGTGCAATTAAAATTTATATTTGAGATTTTTTCACTGATGTTTTTTCTCGGTGGTCATTTGGAACTAATGAAGACTTCAAAATAGGGAATTGGCTTTAGAATAAATGAACTGCCCAATCACCAAACCGTTGGCCCTAATCAGTCATAAATAACTTGGGGAAGTTATAGAGTAGATCAAACACTGAAGATAAGCATAAATATGGAAAAATATCTAAAGGGTCATTACAAGACATGAAATATAGAAAGAAATTGGAAACTCTGATCCAAGAGGTCACCTTATCTTTAAAAATCAATATAGCATGAACGTCAATCAATATTGGTAGCTAGTACTTAGATCGGCCGCAAAAAGGTAAAAAAGTATAGTATGAGTACAAAAACTAGAGGTACTCAGAAGGCATCATTAGAGGACTGAGCTAAATCATGATGTAAGTATGATAAAATGCAAGATAATATAATTAAGACAAGGAATAAAAAACCTGAAGTAACACCAACATCGTTGTGCATAAAAAAGTAAATAATTTGGAAGAATAACATAAGATAAAGCATCAACCCATGAAGTCATAACTAAAAAAAATGGCCCCCAAAAGCCAATTATTGTAGAAAAGTAAATAATACATCAAAAGCTCTCATAATCCTAGAAGGTACAAACAAGACAGATTAACCTACTATTGCCATTTACCAATTCTCACAACATAACTAGAATCCATTCACATCATCTCACAATATAACCACATTCTTATTTTTAGACATAGCTAAATTTCTATTATCAATCTTACACCCCAATAATGTTATATCATAATAAGTATCTCACCATGGTATAATAAGTGTATTTGGACTCGGACCAGTATAGATATTCAAAAATATCCTCAAAAATAGCATCATCGATATCATTCTCTATACCATAACTAATATCATCATAATCGTTATCAATAACATGGCCATCCTCTAAACTTACCCTAGGTAATAATAATTTATATCATCATCATTATCTAGAATTGAATCATTATGTATATATATTTCATAGCATAAGCAATATTTGAACGTCTGCCAAAAAATCATATTATCATTACTATGGCTGATAGCATAATCAATAGTGAAATAAATAGCATAATTTCTAATATAGTATATAAATATGGTAATTAAGATAGCCAATCACATTCCAAATAGACTAGTCAATAGACTAATCAGTGGCTTAGTAAATATCATAATCAAGGGCGTACTTAAAAGCATATTCAATGGCCCATCATTAGTTTAATCAATAATCTATTCATAGCATAATTGAGAGCCTATTCATAGAATAACAAATAAACATTACTTTAGACAACAACCCTTCATAACTATCAAATACCAAGGAATCTCAATATCACCACAATAAATATTTCCTAACTGTACATAAACGTATAAAAGGTCTCCAATAGCTATATATTGTCTTGTCCTAAGGTGGGTGGAAGAGCCCACATCTAAATACCTAAAAGTCATTGTCAAGCAACATCTTCCTAGAATATAATAAGGTATCAAAATCCACTATTAGATGTTGAACAAGACATTACTAGACCTAGGATAGCAATTCCTCCTAATATTGAGCAACTATGTCAATTCTACCTAAGGTAATGGCAATTTGGGTAAGTTTCATCCTAAAATCAAATGACAAAGGTAATCTTTTCATACTTGAGTAAATAAGGTATTTCCATCCTAAACAAGAGCCTATAAGGTCAACTTTACCCAAGTTATGATTAACTAGGTAATTATGCCCAAAATCAATATCCAAAATAGCCTAAATGATCCAACTAAAAAATGTGTTGTAATTTTTTACACCAATACCTAAAACCCACCCCATATCTAATAGAATTTCATAAACATGCTATGAATTATCTCAATATAACAAGCGATAAAATGTAGCCTACCTGGATGTCAAAAAAAGCATAAAAGATCTGCTAAATCCTCATTTTTCTAGTCCAAGAAGCTTCTGCAAAGTATCAAGCTATCCAAAATACATTTTACTCATCAGCAAAAGAATAATCTTATCCATTGAACCATTTATGCTTTTGGTCTAAAAATCACCCACAATCTTATGCGTGTCCCAATTATTGAAAAACATGGTTTTGAAACCAATCAAATATTCATTCATACCCAAGGAGTCATTACCCTAAAAATAGGTAAAATCTGAGCGAATTTGGGGATAAATTCAAGGCTCCAAGGTTTTGAGATTTTGAACAAGAAATGGGAAAAATATACCATGAAAAGGGTGAAATCAAATAACAAATTAGAAAATAATTACATAAATAGGTGTTAGCCAAGCTTCCAAATCACACACAAGCTCTAATTTCAAGCTATCTCACTATTTCGGGTTTTACATCCCTTAGAAATGGATGAAGAATGGTAAAAAGCAAGGTAAAAAGGGACTATTTATATCCATACTAGGTTCTCAGGTGCCGCTATCGCGACCTAAGTCTCGCAATCGACATATTTTATGGTTGTACAAGGCAGTCATAATCACCATATTCAGACACATAATCAAGGTACCTGATACCCTATCAAGGGTATCACAATCGTGAAAAAACTATCATTATCGAGATACACCTTATACATTCTAAGTCTCCGCCAATCACTCAAAAATTTATCTAGAATCTTGTATACAAAAATGGACTATGAAGCCATATAAAATTCAAATTTCCAAACTCAATGGTGCAGTCAAAATTTCCATTTAAGGTTGTTTGGACAAAAAGTGGGTCCCATACCCATATTTCACTTTCTTAACATTTTGACTAATAGGTCGAATCGAGTCTGGGTGTCTTTGTACTCGAACCAAGAGTCTTCTTATTCTAAAATCAGTGTTTTGGAGTTTATGGAACATTATAAATTTTTATTCGAGGCCATTTTGCTAAAGTTTTCACTCAATTGCCATTTGGAACCAGTGAAGACTTCAAAATAGGGAATTCATTCTAAAAACCAAATGAATGTCCCAGTAATCAAACTGTTAGTTCTATCAAGTCATAAATAACTTGGGGAAGATATAGAAAAGATATAGCAGCAATAAAAGTAGAAATTAGGAGAATCATCCAAGGGTTATTGTAATTTAGGTATTCAGTTTATCATACAATATATGTTTATCTAAAATCAGTTCATCATGTTTCATGCATCCTGTTTAGTTTATGTTAGTTATTTCTATCTCACATACTCAGTACATTCAAATTAAAGGTCATATACTTTTATATGGGTTTTGATGTGCAATACCCAAACTGTGCTTAGTATGATTTTGCACCATATTAGAAATAGTATTTGGTTAGTCCTCATCATTTGAGAACTAGTCATTAGAATTTATTTTCTATATTTTCTTGTATTTTATTTCAGAGAGTTGGAGTTTGTTAGGGACTTTTCCTAACAACTCATATAATTTAAAGGCTTTCTAACAGTTAGTTACATTTTAGCATTTTTGGTATTCTAGACAATTTTAGATTTGATATTCAATTTTGATTTCATTATTATTATTATTAATACTATTTGTTCATTATAGTTTATTTTTTCTGCGTATTACCTTATTATTTCTTTATTATTCTAAGTGTAATGCCAGGCAATAGGTTAGCCTGAGGTCACTTATGTCTCTAAGCACCATATTATGACTAGAAGATAGTCTCGATTCATGAAAAAACTTGGTACCAAAGCAAGGTTTAGAATGTCTTGGGATGTCAAAAAGCAGCATTAGTAGAGTCTTATCTTTGATTGTAATGCGCGGCATACTTATGAATGAGAGGCTATGAAATATCTTAGGAATAGTTTAACTTTTATTATGATTCATGACGTACAATAGAGTGTGAACTCTATTAAATTTCTTTTTGTAACTCATTATCTACATATTAATGGAAAATGCCTCTCAAGAGAAATAAAGAAAGGAGGAATAGAGATCAACAAGCACCACTAGACAACCCAGAAGACCCTCTAGATGAAAGCACTCCCATGCCGAGTTTAGACCTACTTTTACAGTATTAGCAAAGTAAATGACAGCCCAGAATAATCAATAGGTTGTTGCACTAGCCAACCAGCTCTAAATATGGTAGCAACTAGAGTTTGGGACTTTACTCAAATGAACCCTCTAATATTCTTTAGGTCTAAGGTGAAAGAAGATCCACAAGATTTTTTGCATAGTATCCTTAGGTCTATCACTGAAGAGGATCCTTAAGATCTTATAGATAGTATTTAGAAGGTGAACAAAATCATGAGTGTCACTTCAACTGAAAGTGCTAATTTAACTACTTATAAATTGAAAGGAGTGACTCATGCATGGTTTAAGTAGTAGAAGAAGGATAGAGGTGCAAATGTAGGGTCGGTCTATTGGGATAGGTTTTTTATTGCATTTTTGGATAGTTTCTTCCCATTAGAGTTGAGGGAATCCAAGGTGTAAGAGTTCATAAACCTAAAGCAAAGTAATATGAGTGTGAAGGTAAATTCAGTTAAGTTTACCCAGCTGGAAAGGTATGATCCAATGATGGTTGTTATCTTTAAGGCCCAAATTAGCAAGTTTGTGTCAAGTATTTCTAAGGATGTTGTCAAGAAGTGTTGAACAAACATGTTGGTTAAGGAGATGGACATCTCCATATTCATTGTCCAAGCTCAATAAATTAAATAGGATAAAATCACTAAGAAGGATAGGGAGATTAAGAAAGCCAGAACTTGTAACTTTAATTTTTCTCAGTAGAGGCAAGATGGGGGTAATCATTCTCAGTTTATCTAGAAATCTCCATCTCCATCCCTATCTTATATCAGTTTTCTATTTCCTAGATTCAAGAAATATACTCGTAATATGGTGGCATGCTTTATGTCCTTGGGTTGTGTGAATAGTATTTGTACTAACTCAATTTGTAAGAAATTTAGTAGTAGCCATAAGAGTGAGTGCATGGAAGGTACTAATTCTGGTTTTGGGTATGGAAATCCAGGACACATAGTGAAGTAATACCTAGTGGCTTCACAAAGAGATAAGGGCATTCATCAGGAAAGTCAATCTAACTCTCCAATTGTTCTAGTAGGTCACTCGACTCAATAGGGTGCCATATCTAGCACAACTGGTGGACATCATCGAGGTAGGTTTTATATCCTTCAAACTCCAAAGTATCAAGAGGGTTCCCAGGATGGTTTCAATGGTACATTGGAAGTTCTTGATATTTATGTTTATGCATCGTTAGACCCAGGTGCCACACTTTATTTTGTGACCCTCTACAATAGTAGTAGACTTTTGTGTGAAACTCTAAATCCTTGCAAAACCCTTCTCTGTTTCTACTACAATCGGTAGTTCAATCATAGCTAGGCAGGTATTAAAAAATTACCCAATCATAATATCCTAGCAAGTCACTTTAGTTGATCAAGTGGCGTTAGACATAAGCAATTTGGATGATATTCTTGGCTAGATTAGCTCCACTCTTGCTATGCCATAGTTGAGTGTAGAAACCGAGTAGACAGATTTCAGTTCCCAAATTAGCAAGTCTTAGAGTTGAAGGATACTACCTCAATGCCTATAGGTCAATTTTTCTCTTTTCTTATAGTAAGGAAAATAAATTCTGAAGAGTTTATCAATTATCTTGTCTGAGTCAATGACTTAAGGTCTAAAACCCTGATTCTTGAGTAATTTCTAGTAGTGAATGAATTTTAAGAAGTTTTTTCTGATAATCTTCTTGGAGTTCCTCCCAAGAGGGAAATTAACTTCAGAAGAGATCTTCTTCTAGGTGCCCAATCTATTTAAATTCCACCTTATAGGATTGCTTCAGCTGAGCTTAAGAAATTAAGAGAATAGTTGAAAAATCTTCTAAACAAGGATTTTATTAGGCCTAGTGTCTCTTTGTAGGGTGCTCTAATTATTTTTACGTCCATGAAAGATGATTCTCTTAGAATGTGCATCGACTATCGTAAGTTAAACAAGGTCACAATAAAGAATAAGTATCCCATTCCTGGGATTGATGAATTGTTATACCAACTTTAGGGTGTCAATTGATTCTCTAAGATACACTTTAGGTCTGGCTATAATTAGCTAAGAGTTTGATAATGTGATATTTCGAAGACAACCTTTAGAACCTGTTATGGTCACTTTGAATTTGTTGTTATGTCTTTCAGACTAATGAATGCTTCTATAGCTTTTATGGTCTTGATGAATATGGTGCACAAGTAGTATTTGGACATGTTCATTTTAGTCATTATAGATAACATCCTTATTTATTCTCGGAATGAGGATGCACATTCAAAATATTTGAGGATTGTCTTGCAAAATTTTAAAGATCACCAAATATTTCAAAGTTAAACAAGTGTGATTTTTTGTTGAAATCAATAGCATTCCATGGTCACATTAATTTTTGTGAAAGTATTCGGGTTGATGCTCAAAATACTAAAGTAGTGAGGAACTTGCCTAGACACATCTATCCATCAAATATCAGGAGTATCTTGGGTTTAGACAGTTAATAAGATATTTGTTAAAGGATTTTACTCTATGACCTCTCCCATTTCTAGAGTGACTTTAGACAGTCCAATTCCAGTGGTCCGATTATTGATATATGGGTTTTTAGGAGTTGAAGACTCGACTTACCTTTGCTTCAATTTTGACTCTACCAGAGGGTTCAAATTTTTTTGATTTTTACTGTGATGCTTCAAAAGTTTGGCTTGGTTATGTTCTAATGCATTGAGGCCAGGTTATAGCATATTCCTCTAGACAATTCAAACCTTATGAGAAGAACTATCTGACTCACAATCTTGAGTTGGTAACAATTATTTTTGACTTAAAGATTTTGATGCATTATCTCTATGGGGTTATTTTCATGTATTCACTGATTACAAAAGTCTTTAGTCTGTGTTCAATAAGGAAAATCTAAATCTTTATCAGAGAAGGTGGCTAAAGTTTTTGAAAGATTGTGATATGACTGTCTTATACCACCTGGGTAAAGTAAAGATTATGGTTGATGCTCTTAGCAGATTAACTATGGGAAGATTTGCTATATTGAGGATGAGAAGAAAGTGCTAGTTTGTAAGGTTCACCAACTTTCTAAGTTACAATTTTGGTTGGTTGATTCAACCGGATGTAATTTTTTTGTTCAAAATGGCTTAGAATCTTAATTGGTAGCTGAGGAGAAGGAAAAGCAAGATATCGAACCTATTTTTCTTAGGTTTAATTATGCAGTCCAGAGTAAGAGGGTTGAGGCTTTCTTTCAAGGGGGAGATGGTGTTCTTTCCAATGGGTCTCCTTTCATCTATTGAGTTAAAATAATTCCTTAATTTTTTAAGTTAAATTCATCCTTAAAGTTTAGGGTTCTATGGCAAGAATGAGTTACATGATTTCTCAGTTTATTTCTTGAATTTAGCCATGAAGATATGTTCCCCAGAGGTTTAGGCATCTTTCCATATGCAGAATGATGAAATCCTATTATGTTGATAAATAATTGAGTTTTAGACTTGAATCACAAAATTCCTTATGATATTCAATTTACTATTGTCATGTTTAGAGCTTGTAGGTATTGAACATCTAATACCTAGGAAATCATGCATATAGTTGTAAATGCCATATTCTCCAGTTAAATTTTTATGGAGCATATTTTAGAATATCCACTTATTGTTATTTATAGGATATAATCATATTGAATGTATTCAGTTATCAATGTCTTTCAGGTTGAAGTAGTATTAGCACTGAGTGAACGCAGGGGTGAAGGATGCTCTATCAGTCAGGTTAAGACCTTTAGTAGAAGTCCCTAAGTTCAAAAACTAAAGCGCTTTCATAGGTTATAAGGGGTTACTCACCAAATCAGGATTGACACCCTAGTCCCTTTGGACATAAGTTTATTAGATCCAAGCTAGTCAATGTTTGTACTGTTGGTAAGGTAATGACCACCCATCCAACTAGGGTTATAGGTTGGACCCCGAACACCTTAGATTGGGGTATACCAATTAATGTTAACTACCACAATCCACAGTTTAGGTTTCAATTTTAGGTTTTCCCTTACCTTCTATTCAGTTATTCAACGTATCATACAATATATGTTTATACTAGGTCGTGCATTATTTCAACATGTTTGATGCATCCTATTCAATTTATGTTATTTATTTCTATGTCACAAACTCAGTACATTTAATATACTAATCGCATACTTTTTATGTGCTCTATTGTCTTATAGTATAGGTTCTAACAGTCATCACCCAAACTATACTTAGTACAATTACACACCACATCAGCAACAATATTTTTTGAATCTTCATCATTCAATTACCAGTCAATAGAATTTCTTTCAGCATTTTATTTATTTAATTTCATACCATTCAAGTTAGTTTGGGGGCTAGTCCCAACAACTCAGCTAATTTAGAGGCTTTCAGACAGTTAGTAACATTTTAGCATGTTGGGTATTCCAAATAGTCTTGGATTTGATATTCAATATTGATTTCATTATTATTTATTATTATTATTATCAGTTAATTCTAGTTTAGTTAATCTATGCAGTACCTTGTTATTTCTTTTGAATTCTTAGTGTGATGCTAGGCCATGGGTTAGCTTGGGGTCACTTATGACTCTAAGCACAATGTTATGACTAGGGTAGTCTCTGATCTCAAAACTATGATGTTTTTTTCATGCAAAGACCACCGAGATTTGTGGATTCTAAATTTTTAAATAATGTGTGTAAACTACACAAATCTATCTTTCGACTTCGCTAGTCACAACGAGTACGACATACTAAAATTTAGGAGTTTCTCTTATAATGTGGATTTTCTAATTCCAATTTTGATGATTCTTAATTAATTAAATGATCTCCTAATTCTCTCATTATTATTATGAACAATGTTGAAGACATTGTTGTTTCTAGCTGTAATACCCCAAAAATTTTAGAAACTTTGTGAACTTAATGTTGTATAAAATTCTGGTACATGTGAAAAAACTTCATATATTTTTAGTATTGGAAGTTATTTATACTGTACTAAGTCCTCAAGTAAATCCAAACTCTTATTTAAGTCAAAACCTCACTTACCGATTGATTTCTCATGAAGTATCTTGCTATATAAACATCAATTGAAAATAACTCCTAGATTTGATAGAATTTTTGAAATAAATACCCAACAAATGATAGATAATTGAATTATGTTCCAACGCACCCTGTTTTGCCTTTATCCAAAGTCAAAGTAAAAGCTTATGGTTATTTTAATAAAGCCTTGTCAAGTTATCTGACTACCTATGACCCTAAATTATGGGTCGCAGGTTGGGTCCATATGTAGGGTTTCGAGAGCTGAAAAATGGTTTGATTCCTCATACCCTACCCTCGATCTCTAGGTACAACCTATGGGGCCATAGTTTGAGGTCGTAGGTAGGTCCTGAGTACTAGAAAATGGGGTCTGATTCTTACGAACTTACCTACAGCCAGGAGTTTCAACCTATAATCCATAAGTCAAGCCGTGAGACCTTGTTTCTGTAAAAAAAACTATGGTTAAGCTTAGGGGTATTTTTCCTATTTTCCTTTTGAGGTCCGGCCTTTATATTCATAAAACCCTTTTCTAAATAATGAGATATATTCTTTTAGAAAAAAAATACATTAGAAACTCTTCCTTCTCATCCAAAATATTTTAAGAGGCAAAAACATTTAGGGTTCAAGATTCAAGGCTCAAATTCAAATTCTATTCATAGAAAAAGAGTGTGGAACACTCCTTACTTTAAGTATTACTATGTTTTTCTAATTTATTTGGTAATTATGCATTTTTTAATGATAGTTTGAAACTATGGTTGAGGAAATTGTTCTGAAAAAGATTCTATTGATTTCACTACTTATTTTATGGGTTTTCTAATCCTTATTAATGGATTTTGAGATGTAATTTGTTATATGAAAATTAAGAACTTATTAACATGGATTCTATACCTTTATGGAATTTGTAAGATGAAAATATAGCCCTCAACCGGCATCAAAACTTGTTTTTTCTTCATGGGAATTATGATTTTTACATAGTCTTTTGAACAAGGTATATGATGGAAGAATTAAAGGCTATTCACGTTTTGAAAACACTAGGGGGTTATATTTATGAACTTTAAAGACAAATTTAGGATTCTAAAATATTATATGAAAATAGTTTGGCATGTTATGAATGGCTTGCAAGTCTTGGTGTGATGATAACTATATAGGAATGCCTTAATGAAATACTCCATGGGTTAATGGCTATGAAAATATTTTAATTGGGCTTTAAAGGGAAATGTGTAGCTTCATCGAGAAGGTGTAGTCCTTGTGACTAACACCTGAAACCGTATTTAATAATGTTGGTAGGTCTTGTCCTGAATAGAGAATGAGCACCATATACTTTCTTTGAATAGTAGTCTACAGTTATGTTTATGGTGTATATTGGCTATTGGTGACATTAGGCTAATCTCAATCCATGCGACTAATATAGATTAGGGCCCCACCGGTTGGGGAGTACCGAATCCATATAGCCTTTGAGTTACTGGATGTTAATAAAAGATACATAGTTCAAGAATAAATTTGTAATGGTCATCTCTTTATGTTCCATGTCCCCTGTCCCATACTTTATTATTATTATTATTGATAATGAAATAAATTTATGGCTGGTTTCATAAATAAATCTTTTATCCCTTTCCCTAGATCACATACTAATACTCTCTATAATAACTATCCCCAAATGCTACATCATTTCATGATGTAGGTTTATAGGTATTTTTCTATATTCTATATAGCATTAGGGCATTCGTATCCTCTATTGGACAACTGGTAATAAGTGGTGATCACTCTATTATCCAAAAGATGGTTATTCATTTCTCTTATGTTTTTATTTAATTATTTTATGGTTTTTGTGGCATTGTTAGAGTCATGTCTAGAGTTGGGAGCATTCTTAATGTTTGAGGATTATTAGATGGTGTTGGGTAATTGGTTTGGATTTTTTTCTTAAGATATGAAAATTACTTTATTTAAATATTGAACTCGTCTTCTTATAGACATATTTCTACAGTTTTAGTTTTGACTATGCTTATGATCTAATGTTAAGGGTTAATCTCAAGCATTTATTAGTTTGGCATGTCCATCACATCCCAGGCCACGATTTAGGTCATGAAAAATTTGATGTCAGAGAATGATTTAGGGTCCCACGATATTTATGAAGCAATGTTGAATAGCCATTTTTATGAATATGTAGTGCACTACACTTTTAAAAGAGAGTCTACGAGGCATTTAGGAAATATTTCTCATTCTTTCATACTCCAGATTATGCAATAGTGTTGTCCATATGAAAGCTACCCAAGTTTCTTTTTTGATCTAATTTTATTGGCTATATCTCATTATCAATGCAATACAAGTGCAAAATCTTAGATTCCTAATGATGTGGTCCTTTCAATTTGAGTCATTAAAAAGTTATAAATCAACAAGGACTTGAAAGGAGTTTGTTAATACATCAAAGTGTATGGATGAAACTGGATACCTCTATTTTCATGAATCATGTGTTTCAGCATGATGCAAGATGTGTATTAAGTCCCTTTCATAACATTATTATAGGCATCTCACTTAGGAGGAAAGATATATATCCAAATATTAGGATAGTATTTCATTTGAGAGGTAGTATAAATTGGGGTATTATGACCAATAAGTAGTAACATAATCTCAAGGTTAGTGATATGAAGTCATAAGATTAAATGTTTAAGTGAGGGTGGCTTTTGAGTGAATAACGTAATTGTATTTTTGTAACCTTTAAGTGAGTGAAGGGGGTGGTGTGCCCTTATGATGATTGGCTATGTTGTAGAAACACTTGTTCATTTTATGGTAGTTAGTAGAGAAAGTGATTAGTTGTGATCGGTTAGAATTTATTTGAAATAGTAAAAGATCTCATAATGGATAGTTATTGAAGTAGGAAAAGTTAATCATAGGTTATGGATTGAAGGCTACAATGACAAATAGTATATAAACTTAGCTTTCAATTTGGAATTCATGGAAAGAGAGACTAAGTGGTGATTAAAGAATTTTTAAGGCAGCTTAAAGGTATGTATGAATAAGATATGATGTGAAGAAGGAGAGTTTTCTAATGAACCATAATGGGTTACGTTATAAGATTAAGATTGACTGTCTTGGATATATGGTTTTACTACACCGAGAGTCTCTTGATATTTTTATCAAGTAGTTGTAAGCCAGTCAGGTAGGTAACAAGATGTGTAGTCAATTTTAAGATGTAGTAGTAATGTTGTTAAGAAGATATGCTTGAAGGTTATAGTTAATTGAAATAAGGAATTTAGATTGATCAATTTGTCATATCTTTTGATGGACTAGTACAACATATAGGATGTTTCATTGGCAATTCATGATTCGTAATAGATGTTAAGCTTGGACTTTAGATTTTGATTTTGGTGATAGAAATGTTAGTTGAGGATAGTAATGTGAGATTTATGGGTGTAAGCTAGTAGGATTGATGTGATGTGTTAAAGTGCTTAGGTTGATAAATTATGAAAAATATTAGTGGATAATTGTGATATATAAACACGAGGACTAGTGTTGAAATGATAAATTGCGATAAATCATTGGGTAGATGTGAGCATCAGGTTTATAAGAATAAGTTGAACTGGAGGTAGGAACTTGTTAGATGAGGTTCTAAGCATATAAGTGTCATGTGTACCTACTTCGTATTCTTGAATGTCTTGAAAGGAGAAGTCTAGGGAGTTTTTCTATGGCGTTCTTTAGAGTTGAACTGAGGAAAATATAGATAAATGATTTGAAGCAATAATATGTCTCTACAATCTAACTTTCAATTATTCAAGACCTATGTTATGACGCTCATTATTCATAAATGCATGTCTTACGTTATGATTAATTCTAAGAAACTTTACTTTCTCTGTGTTACTAACTCATTTTATGTCATGCCTTAGTCAAAACTGATTCCACATATACAGACTCATGACCATTCTTAGTTCTTAGACTGAGAAGCAATAGCTTCAAGTGACAATACTTGTATTATTCTTTGAATATATGGATCCTAGCTTTATGTTATACAACTCGGGATATATGCTCTTAAGTTTCTCACTATGTGCATTCCTAACAACTCATTCTATGTTATGTTTAAGTTTGACAACCCTCTATTTATGATCTAGGTGTTTTATAATAAGTACTTCATGCCTATTGTACGTATCTTATTTCGCAGATCTCACCTTGAATAGTATGAAAGATAGGAGTCATAATTGAGCAGTATCACTCATATTCTTGATACTTTTATTCTAGTTCATTCACGACCCTCCATTTGTTAGGATGATAGTGACTATGAAAACATAGGAATGTTTTAGCTAAGAGAGTAGATCTTCTTTATTGTAAAACTCTTGGTGTGACCACTCTAGCAAAGGTTATTCTAATATCCCATATTCTAACTATCATTCATACGCATCTAAGCTTTAATCCAAGTTATTCCCATGTAAATATAAGTTTTATGATCTTTATCCTAGTATGTGAAGTTCTCTTGAGGTCAACAATGTTAATATAAATCATTTAGAGCCAAGTTGAGCTAAGATCGTTAGATTTATCCAACATTTGATAGTTGATTCTACAAAGGTCAAATTCAAACCTGTATACCTCTTAATATACATGTAATTTTTCATCCCAAGATCTATCAAATTGTAGATAATTTAATTAGCTTTCCAATGATACAAATTTCGCCAAAATCCAATACCCGAGCGAAAAGTTATGCCCATTTTCGTGAGAGGTAGTAAGGGTGTGCGATGGGCAATGCACCGCCCAATCAAATTTGTATGATTGGGAGTGTGAAGCACACTTAAAGGTTTCCCATCGGTTTTGCGCCATATACCTCACTTCCAAGTGCCAAAAACACCCTTATATATGTCTATAACACGGGATTTAACTCCCATAACACCAAAATAAGTTTACTTTCACTCAAAATGACCAAGAACATTCATTACGGTTTTAATCTAAAAATTCAAATATCTCAAGATTTAACCATGAATTTTCAATAATTCTTTGAGATTCAGAATCCCTATTTCGAGGGCTACAAGAAGCAACTATTATTTTCACGAATAAAGTCTCAAGGTTAAGAGTTCATCCAAAGCTTCAACTTCAAGGTATGTAGGGGTTTTCAACAAGAACACTGTTACGTTCTTGTGCCCAAAACTTATTTTAGATTAAAAATTACTTTATTTTTTATTATTTACCATGAAATTCAAGTTGGGGTTTATACCCATGGTTGTTAAGTACAAGCTTATAAGGTTTCCAATGATTTAGATGTAGAATAGTATGACCAATTTCATATATTTATGCAAGTAATGTAATTTTCCAGATTTTTTCAAGTGATTTTAAGCATTATATTGTGATTCTTGATTTCTATATTTTGACATTGTTGATGTATTTTCAAGAAGTTTATTGAGTATGATGTTTTGCTGTGATATTACATGAGTATGTTTATATTTTCGTGCTTATTGCTGAAATTTTCAGATTTTGAGTTGATTCATCAATATTTACATTATCAAGCATGAATCTTTTGCTGTTTTAATACCAGTTTGATATATTGGTCTTTGAATCCTATTTGAAATTGATATTTTGTGAAATTATGTGTCATAAGTATCTTGAGAATTGAATGATTTGACATGATGTAGAAAGATTTAACCTTTTTTGTTGTGAAAGACTTGATTTTGAAACCAAGTGAGAAAAGAAATCCATACTTTTGATTGATTTATGATAATAGGGGTAGCATATTGGCTCCCGATGCAAATTATTGAATTGTTTATTGTGGATTTTCTTTAAAGTTGTAAGCCTGAGGCAGATTAATATTTATGAGCTAAGTCCGGGAGTAGTATTTAGCACCGAGCGAGAAGTGTGGTACTTCCCTAGAACTACATGCCCTCGTAGGATGTGAGCCTAAGGTTGATATAGTGATCACTAGTGAATCAAATGACTAAGGTCCTACTCTGATGGCAATGATAGGACAGCTCTCCCCAATGTGGGTTAGACGTTGGACTCCATATAGCTCACATGGTTTATGTCGGTTATGAGAAAATCCCATAGTGGGTCTCTACTCTATCTAAGAGAAGTGTGTATGGTCTGAAAACTATGATTTCTGAGAAAGTTACTTGTTTCCGAAAGATTGAAATGTATGCTCTAAAGAGAGTTGTTTTAAGACTTGATTACTTTATGATTTTAAAATCGAGAGGAAAGTGAATTGAGAACTTATTGTAATGACTCACTTGTCTTACTTTACATGTATTATTCATCCATGACTTTGATGATTTAATTCGAGCTAAGTGAGTCTTTTATATCAGCATGCATAATTTTATAAAATGTGATGATATTAAGATATTATTTTATATGTGTTGCACCCCCATATGCTCAGTATATTTCCATGGTACTGACCCACACACACCCTGTGTGTTAGGCTACATTTTCTCGTAATGTTAGGATAAGGTATATGTACATCTTCAGATCCAGTCATTTCGTGGCATCCAGACAGCAAGTGATGAGTCCTTTTGATTCAAGGACTTAAGTTAGTTATATAGTTCGGGAAGTGTTGTATTTTCTTTATTCAACCCTATTAAGTTGGGATAGTAAGGAGTCATGACCCAGCTACCTATAGTCAGTACTTGTAGAAGCTTCATAGACAGTCAGTAGAAGTTGATGTATTCAGCTTCAGTTTTGGTTCTAAAAGAAGAGTCATAATCTTATAAATTTAGTTTTGTATCTATCATATTAAGAAAAGAGTTATTTTTCACAAATTTTTATAGATTTATACTTTTAATTTAGTTACTTATGAGTATACCAGTAGAAGGGTTAGCTTGGGGTCACTTGTGACCCTAAGCACCATGTGACATCTCGAGACCCGATTTTGGGGCGTTACAAATTTTATATCAGAGCACAGAGTTCAAGTGTCCTATGGTGTCTATGAAGTCGTGTCTAGTAGAGTCTTACGGAATGATACGTTGAGGTCTGTACTTTTCTTCGAGAGGCTACAGGGCATTTAGGAAATATTTCCCTTCTTTCAAGTCTAAGATCATGCTGTAAAAATTTTCTATAAGAAACTTATATAAATTCTCATCTTACTCTATTCTGGCCATCTCTGCCTTATTTTCAAGGTATCAGAAATAGTCAAGATCAAATCTTCACAGATAGTTATGAGATTATAAGAGGGATAGAAAGTATTCCTTTTGTGATTTTAAGTCCCAAATTTTGAAGGGCTTTAATCATATTTATGAGAAGTCGTGCACTAAGCCCAAGTCAGATGTGATTTTAGATTCCTCCTCAAAATCTATAATGTAAATCAGTACTTCCCTACCGATGTATTATTCTTGAGATATCATGTTCAACAAGTTCCAATTCCTCCCCAGATAATGCTATTATATTTGCAACCAGAAGTTTTAGAAGTTACACAAACTGCTTGAGAGGAGCTCCCACTACAATGGCCTTGCCTAGATGATATAGAACACTTATATGGTAATCTTTCAACAATTCCAATTACCTTCGCTGATGCAAATTCAAATCTTTCTGAGAAAAGATATACTACTAGCTCTTATGGTCTGTGAACACATCAACATGCACCCTATACAAATAGTGCCTCCAAATCATTAAGGTGAACACTTCACATAGCAATTTAAGATCATAGATGGGGTAGTTCTTTTCATGCGGCTTAAGTTGTCTAGATGCATAGGCTATGACCTTACCTCTTTGCAGCAAAACACAACCCAACCCAACTCTTGAAGAATCATAGTACACAACAAACCTATTTGAACCATTGGCGAAGTCAAAATTGGGACTGAAGTGACTCGAGTCTTGAACTTCTGAAAACTCTTCTCAGAGGAATCGAACCACTAAAACGTGACTTTCTTCTAAGTCAGTCTGGACATAGGGGATATAATAGACAAAAACAATTCAAGAAACTAACAATAATAGTCAGCTAAGCATAGGAAACTTTTGATTTCTTATGGAGAAATAGGTCTGGGCCAGTTTATCACCACTTCTGTCTTTTGAGGATCAACTCTAATGCTATTTCCAAAAATAATATAGCCAAGGAATTCAACTGACCTTACACAAAATTCACACTTACTAAATTTGGCAAACAACCGATGAGTTTTGAGAGTGTAAAGTATGATTCTAAGGTGATCTGTGTGATTATTCTCGCTACGGGAATAGACAAGAATTTCATTGATGAAGACTATAACGAACATGTCTAAGTACTACTTGAACACACGATTCATTAATTCCAAGAAAGCTATTGGTGTATTAGTAAGACCAAAAGACATGACTCAAAATTCAAAGTGACCATACCGGGTCTGAAAAGATGTTTTTAAAATGTCATATTCTCTGACTTTGAGCTGATGATAGCCGGATCTAAGGGCTATATTAGAAAATTAATTGGTGCCCTAAAGTTGGTCAAACAAGTCATCTATTCTTGAAAGTGGATATTTATTCTTGATGGTGACTTTGTCCAACTGACGGTAGTCAATACAAATTCCAAGAGAACCATCTTGCTTACGTATGAATAAAACTGATGCGCCCCATAGGGAGACACTAGGTATGATGAATCCCTTATCAAGGAAATTCTTTAACTATATATTTAATTCTTTAATTTTTCCTGGAGTCGTTCTATTTGGTGCAATAGAGATAGGCTGAGTGTCTTGGAGAAGGTGTATTCTAAAGTCGATTTCCTTTTCAGTAGGAACTTCAAGAAGAACTTCAGGGAACACATCTGGAAATTCCCTGAATACTGAAACTAGCTCAAGGGTTAGAGTCTCTAAACTAGAGTCTCTGAATGAAACAAAATGGTAAATACACCCCTTGGATATCATCTTTCTCGCTCTAAGGTACGAAATAAGCTGACCCCTGAGCATTATAGAACTACCCCTCTATCCAAAGGCTGGTTCATTTGGGAACTGGAAATGAACTATTTTGTTTCTATAATCAAATGAAGCATAACATGAGTAGAGCCAATTCATGCTGAGAATAATGTCAAAATTTGTCATCTCTAATTCCACAAGATCAATTGAAGTAACTTTAAGAGATATTATGACCAAAAAGATACTGTATACCTGCCTGGCTACAATGGAAAAACATACTGGGGTAAACACTAAAATGGTCTCTGCTATGATTTCAGGACTGATTCCAAAGTTGACGACTATATAAGGGATTATAAAAGAAAGAGAAGCTCCAGGGTCTAATAAAGATTAAACATTTAAATGAAAGGCCTACAGTGTACTAGTTACTACCTTCAAAGAATTTTCCTGATCTTGTTGGGACTGAAGAGCATACCATCTATTTGGACTCTAACTACTAGTAGCATTGAAAGCGACACCCTGCTGAGTCGAGCGATCGATTGGATCTGACGACTGATGGAACTGGCCTATTGGCAAACGTCCAAACTTTTCTGTGTAACTATCCAATACTCCCAAATCTGATGTCCTATCTTTGACACACCTAAATCACTTATCACTGCTAGCTCTACAATAATTCTAATAGTTCCTAACATGTTTCTAACATAGAGGATTCACATGGGCACTGTTAATACTACCTTGGGTCTTAAAACCTGGTGCCCTATCCTGGTTATCATTTATGAATTTAGGCGGAACACTGGGGCTAATGATCTCTAATGAAACTAAGGGCGGTTTCCACATTCTGACCTTGGTTTACCAAAATTAAAAATACTCATTCTATCCCTATTATTCTCCTTCTCTCTATCCTTGCTCTTCTATTCATCAATCTATTATGTATAGACCATAAACCTAGACTAGTGAATCTCCTTAATCACTATTTATGTCCTACACTCCTTGATAATACTATCAGATACACCAGACACAAACTTGCTAATCTTGGATCTACTGTCAGCTACTATATGAGGAGCATATCTAGCTAACTAAGTAAACTTGACAGAATACTCTTTCACTATCATGTTTCCCTATTTCAATAAAATGAATTCTAACACTTTCGCCTCCCTCAACTCCAGTGGGAAGAACCTATCCAAGAATGTAGTAGCAAACTCTTCCCATTCTACAGGCCCCGCATCTGCACCTTTATCTACCTTCCACTTTGTAAGCTAAGTATGGGATATATTTTTTAACTAGTAATCATCCAATTAATCACTCTCACTAGATGTTACCCCCATAATATTTGTGCAATGCATTGAAGTTTTTCTTAGCTAAAATTTGTCCCTAAAATATTAAGCATTCGCTTCTATAATAATTTATACTTATTTCCCTTTGGAATCCCTTATTTTTCAACTTTTTATTTCGTAGATGACGAAATAAGCTTTTTTTCGATATAAGATTCATCAAAATAGGACACTCGGTGAAGAAGTTATGGCTATTTTATCTGCTAGTCATAATACATCATCATTCTGGTGTTTAGTGCATCACGGAGAGGGTTTATTTAGAAATTGTCAAATGCTAGTGGAACCTTGCAATAGTGGTACATCGCGGAGGATCCCAAATTCCCATTCGTCATTTTGTGATAGTGGCGCGTCATGGTGGCCCATAAAATAGGGTTCCTAGTTTAATTTTTTTCTAGCTTCATTTAGAAGTTAGCAAGGGTAATTTGGACTTTTCCCATGCCATTTAAAATGTCCAACCAGTATATTAAGACCTCTAAAATAAGAATTTATGACATTCTCAAAATTTTTCTAAAAACAAAAACCCTAGTTCATATACTTCTCCTCCAAGAAACTCAAGATTCAACCGTGGGTTTTCAAAATTAACAAAAGATTTGGAATCCTCAAACCGTAGGCTTAAAGGATCATCCCTTATTTTTCATAATCGAGGTACGTGGATTTTATCGTAAAAACTATATGTACTTGATATTGTTAAAGCATGATTTAAAGGTTTTGATGCATGTATTTTATAGGGGTTTTGAAAACTATACTACTGATTATGTATTTCAAAAGTTTCAATGCTATTATTGCTTTGGCATTGTGGTTTTTTCCCCTAAATTGATTTACATATATATGTATATGTATGAATTTGAGATTTAAGACCATGGAGAGCATAAATTATGAACTCCCTCTCTTGTATTTAATTAAAGCTTATGGTTTTGTGATTTCAAAGATAATTTTTTTGCAATAACCTGGCATTTGAGCATGATTTGGAATTGTTGTGAGGGTGTTTCTTGATATTAATATGTTCTTGTATGTATGAGAAAGAATTGCATGTGTTTACATGGTGTTTGAAAAAAAGAAAGATTCATAGAATTAAATTATTGAAATTCTGGTCTCAAAACTTGTGTTTTGAACATAGATTTATGATAGACTGATAGTGGCTTAGAGATATGACTTTCAAGTGAATGATATGACGATACCATATGTATTTATGCCATAAAAAATTAAGTTTTCAGAGCATGTTTTTAGAGTATATTTTCAGAGACTGTATGTTTTGATAGAGTTTTAAAAAGGGTCTTAAAGAGGGTTAGGTGTTTACTCAAAGAAGGCGCAAGTTCAAAGAACTCATAGCCTGAAACCATATTTGCCAATACGGGTAGATTATTATTTTATGCTGGCGATGGCCACATGGCATAGTAGATTTCGAGACTCCGACCCTTGCGGCATACTTGGGTTGGGGGCTTTGCTGCCGAGTTAAAGGCGGTTTCCATATAGCCTATTGAATTTTTCAAAATTTTATGGTATACCACCTAACAAAGAAGTAACATAGATTTCTCAGAGCTGAGATGTTTTTTACAGGGTCTTTAAAATGCCCATATGAATTCTTACTAAATGATATACTTATGAACTATTTTAAATTGCTCTCATATATGTTTATTTATAAATGATTATTTTGGATATTATCTGCATACTAGTACATTTGCATTGATCCCCTCCCCCCTATCTCTCAGATTGATGATCTTTTTAATCAAATTCAGGATGCTAAATGTTTTTCAAAGATAGACCTTCATTTAGGATATCACCAATTGAAAGTTAGAGAGTCAGATACTCCCAAAACACCTTTCCGAACTAGATATGGCCATTATTAATTCTTAGTCATGTCCTTTGGGTTGACTAACACCCCTGTAGCTTTCATGGATCTAATGTATATGGTTTTTTATCAGTTTTTGGATTTGTTGGTCATTGTATTCATTGATGACATTTTGGTATATTCTAAGAGAAAGGAGGACCATCCCAATCACCTTTGAATTATCCTACAGACACTTAAAGATCATAAGTTGTATGCTATTACATTCTTGGGGCGTATTATGTCTAGTGAGAGGATTAATGTTGATCCCCAAAAGATTGAGGTAGTGAGAAAATGTCCCAGATCCACGACTCCAACCGACATTCAGAGCTTCTTGGGTTTTGCGGGTTATTACAAAAGATTCATCGATAGATTTTCTTCCATAGATGCACCAGTTACTAAGTTTACTCAGTAAAAGGTGAAGTTTTTGTGGTATGACTCTTGTGAGAATAGTTTTGAAAAGTTGAAAGACAATTTGACTACTTCTCCTATTTTGATTCTTTTGAATGGTACAGAAGGTTTTGTTGTTTACTGTGATGAATCTCGAGTGGGACTTGGGTGTGTTCTTATGCAGCATGGTAAGGTAGTGGTTTATGCATCTAGGTAGTTGAAGGTGCATGAGTAGAACTACCCTACTCATGACTTGGAGTTAGCGGCTATGGTTTTTGTACTTAAAATATGGCAGAACTATTTGTATGGGGTACACGTTGATATATTTACAGACCACAAGAGTTTATAGTATGTTTTCACACAAAAAGAATTAAATATCAGGCAGAGACAGTGGTTGGAACTTTTAAAAAACTATGACATGAGCCTGCATTATCATCTGGGCAAGGCAAATATGGTAGTCCTCGCCCTCAGCAGGTTATTTATAGGCAGTCTTTCTTATGTGGTGAAAGAAAAGAGGGAGATGGTGAAGGATATTTATCAACTTATAAATCTAGGAGTGCGACTTTTGGATTCCAAGGATGGAGGAGTGGTTGTTCATGAGATAGCTAAATCTTCCCTTTGTGTAGAAGTTAAAGAGAAGCAGGTTCCAAATCTCATCTTGATGCAGATCATGAAAGATGTGGGTCAACAAAAGGTATTGTCTTTTGAAAGTATTGGTGATGGTATTTTGAGATACTAGGGTATGTTGTGTGTGCCAAATGTAGATGGTCTGAGGAAGAGAATCCTTGACGAAGCTCACATGTCGAGGTATTTTGTTCACCCTGGCTCTACTAAGATGTATCAGGATTTGTAAACCATTTATTGGTGGAATAATATGAAGCATGATGTGGCTAAGTATTTTGCCAAGTGTTTGACTTATCAACAAGTTAAAGTGGAACGTTTGAGGCCAGGTAGTTCTTCTCAAGAGATAGCTTTGCCTTTGTGGAAGTGGGAGATGATTAATATGGACTTCATTATAGGACTTCTGAGGTCCCGAAATCAGTATGATTCCATTTGGGTGATTATAGATAGGTTGACCAAGTCAACTCACTTTCTACCTGTCAGGAAAAATTATTTGCGATAGGATTATGCCAAGCTATTCATTGCAGAAATAGTTCGTATACATGGGGCACCTGCGTCCATCATATCTGACAGAGGTACACAATTCTCTTCATAGTTTTGGAGATCGATTCAAAAGGGTTTAGGTACCTAAGTGAATTCCAGCATGGCTTTCCACCCTCAGATAGATGGGCAAGCTGAGCGCACCGTCCTGACCCTTGAGGATATATTGAGGGCCTGCATGATTGATTTTGAAGGTAGTTGGGTAGAACATTTTCCATTGATAGAGGTTGCATATAATAATAGTTTCCATTCCAGTATTAAGATGGCACCATTTGAGCCATTTTATGGGAGAAGATGTAGGTCACCAATAGGGTGGTATAAAGTAGGTGAGATACAGATATTTGGGCCTAATCTTGTTCATCAGTAAATACAGGATGTAAAAGTCATTAAAGAATGACTTAAGACAGATCAGAGTCAACAGAAGTCCTACGCCGATGTTAGGAGAAGAGATCTAGATTTTAAGGTTGGAGATTAGGTGTTTCCTAAGGTTTCTCCCATGAAGGGAGTCATACAGTTCAGGAAGAAAGGTAAGCTGAGTCCTCACTATATAGGACCATATCAGATTATGAGAAAGATAGGTGGAGTTGAGTATGAGCTAGAATTGCTAGTTAGTTTGGGTTCAATTCATCTGGTATTTCATATATCTATGTGGAAGAAGTGTATTGGAGACCATTCTTTAGTATTTCCTGTCGAAGAAATCAAAGTAACAAACTCCTTATACTATGAAGAACAACCCGTAGAGATTTTGGATCGCCAAGTTAGAAGATTGAGGAACAAAGAGATAGCCTCAGTTAAAGTGTTGTGGAGAAACCAGAAAATTAAAGAAGCTACTTAGAAATCAGAAGTTGACATGAGAGCTAGATACCCAAACCTTTTGATCCAATAGATGACGAAATGGAAGGTACAATCCTTGCCTTATTATTTCCTTTCCTTAGTATTCTTGAAATTATACTTGTCTGTATCCCACGTCAGCATTCGAGGATGAATATTCCCAAGGGGGATATTGTAATACTCTGAAGTTTTTCTTAGCTAAATTTTGTCCCTAAATATCAAGCATTAGCGTCTAGAATAATTTATACTTATTTCCTTGTGGAATCCCTAATATTTCAACTCTTCATTTCGTAGATGAAAAAATAAGATTTCTGTCGATATAATATTCGTCCACATTAAACACTCGGTGAAGAAGTTATGGATATTTTATATGTTACTCGTAAAACATCGTCATTCTGGTGCTTAGCGCTTCACGGATAGGGTTTAATTAGCAATTGTCAAATTCCAGTGGGACCTCACAATAGCGGCGCACTGTAGAGGATTCCAAATTCCCATTCGTCATTTTCCAGTGACCCCCCACAATAATTGCGCATCGCGGTGGCCCATAAAATTGGGTTTCCTAGTTTAATTTTTTTTCCAGCTTAGTTCAGAAATTAACAAGGGTAATTTGAACTTTTTCCAAGCCTCTTAAAATATCCAAACAGTAGATTAAGACCTCTACAAGCAGAATATATGACATTCTTAAGATTTTCCTCAAAACAAAAACCCTAGTTCATATGCTTCTTCTCCAGGAAACTCAAGATTCAACGGTTGGTTTTCAAAATTGACTAAAAATTTGGAACCTCAAACCATAGGCTTAAATGATTATCCCCTATTCTTCGTAATCGAGGTACGTGGGGTTTATCCGAAAACTACATGGGCTTGAAATTATTAAAGCATGATTTAAAGGTTTTGATGCATATATTTTGTGGGGATTTTTTAAAACTATCCTATTGATTAAGCATTTAGAAATTTTCAATGCTACTATTGATTTGTCCTTGTTGTATTTTCCCCTAAATTTATTTAAATATGTTGTATATGTATGAATTTGACATTTAAGACTGTTAAGAGCCTAAATTATGAGCTCCCTCTCTTGTATTGAATTAAAAATTATGGTTTTGTGAGTTGAAAGATGTTTTTTTGCAATAGCCTGGAGTTTGAAGATGATTTGGAATTGTTGATAGGGAGTTTCTTGATATCAATATATTCTTGTGTGTATGAGAAATAATTGCACGTGTTCACATGAGGTTTGAAAAAAGAAAAGATTCATTGAGCTGAATTATTGAAATGTTGGTCTCAAAACTTGTGTTTTGAATACAGAGATGTATGATAGACTAATAATGGCTCAGAGATGTCACTTGCAAGTCAATGCTATGACGATACCATATTTATTTATGCCATAACAGATTATGTTTTCAGAGCATATTTTCAGAGTATGTTTTTAGAGACTGTATGTTTTGATTGAGTTTTAAAAAGGGGATTAAAGAGGGTTAGGTGGTTACCCAAAGAAGGTACGAGTTCAAGAAACTCTTAGCCTAAAACTGTATTTGCCGATACAAGTTGATTATTATTGTACTCTGGTGATGGCCGTGTGACGTAGTAGATTCAGAGACTGACCCTTGCAGCATACTTGGGTTGGGGGTTTCGATACTGAGTTAATGGAAATTTCCATATAGCCAATTGAATTTTTTAGAATAGTAGGGTATACCACCTAACGCAGAAGTAATACAGATTTCTCATAGCTGAGATGATTTTCATAGAGTCTTTAAAATGACCATGTGAATTCTTACTAAATGATATACTTATGAACTATTTTATTTGCTCTTATATATGTCAATTTATAAATGATTATTTTTGATATGCTCTGCTTACCAGTACATCTGTAGTGACCCCTCCCCCTAAATCTCAGGTTCGGAGACTCAGTCTAGGGGTCTAGATAAGCAGTAGATAATTTAGACAGCTGATCAGACTGTGCAGTGGTGAGCTTTCTCTATTCCAGAAGTCCTATCTTCTTAGATTATGTCATTTATTTTAGTTTTTGTCTATTGGGGGCTTTGTCCTAGTTTCAGATAGTTGTCAGATTTCATGTAGTAGAGATTTCGTAGACTAAGTCAGATGTTATTTAGATGTATTTAATTTACAGTTTCCATACTCATGTTGAATTCATAGTTGACCATATTTCCTTAGAAGATTATGTTTCCACATCTTCTTTATTATATGAATGTTGTGCATGATTACCAGATAGAGAAGTGCATTTTGGGCCTTCATGGTTTGAGTTGTCCGTCTTGGCCAGGCTCTAGTTCGGGTCGTGAAAATTTGTTACCTTCTGAACAATAGCTAAGAATTCATATTAATCCTCTTAAGACTTGGATCCCATGAAAGAAGGAGGGTTTATTTTGGTGAAGTTTCGAATCTTGGATGCTGTAGTATTGGCCACTTGATTGGCCTGAATAGTAGTTGGCCATTCATTTTGAGCTGCTATAGAATTTTCTAGAGTGGTGAATGCAGCTTTGAATTTTACATGGAAGACATGCTCGTCCAGAGGATCTGCATGAACAAGCGGAGGTGCTGGTTAGTTTCTTGTTCTTCTTCTGTTGTTCTTTTTGGGAGGCATGTTCTGTATACGGAAGGAAGAAATGAATTATACATAGTGTTTAACTTAACCTCTTGCTCAGTCGTACGACATGAATACTAAAAGAAGGGAAACTTTTTCTAAATGCTGCATATCCTCTTATCCATAAGTGTGGTGTGCTAAATACATAAGAAATATTGGTTCAGTGATGACTGGAAAATTTTAAACTCATTTACTTCAAAATTCACGCACACTAAGATGAAAAAATTATATATATGAGGCAAAATCCTTATTAAAATATAATGAATCCTGTGGTTTATGTGTTCACAGTTAATTGGTTGAAATTGAGTTAAAGAAATGCAGAAAAGCAAGGAAAAAGACCAAAATTGGAGGAAAGAAAAAGATCAAAATATGCAAAGGCTAAAAATCAAGACTAGGGATCATCCTACAGGGACCATGATTGTGGGCTGAGGTTTGAAATTGTGATCTGGAGATAAGTTACACCATAGTAATCGCGATGTGACTATCACAATCACGGGAGTCATAATCGAGGACAACATATGACGATCGCGATGGGGATGAAAAAGTTTAGGGGAAATATTGTAATTTCACAAAGATGACTCCCAAGTTATATGGGGTTTACTAATTTTTTGTGATGTTGATCAGCTGAAAACAAGGTACCAGGTCCTTAGGTCTTCATAGAAATTGACAGTTGTCACATGGTCTGCACAATTTTGTAATCTACTTCAATAAATTGTGTAGGGGAGATATGTACTAGTCAGGACACCTGGACTAATCAGATTTCTACCCTAATCATAATTCCACTATAAATAGAAAAAATGTATCTCAACTGGTTAGTTCTTACAAATCAGAATATACAAGAGGAAAATAGGAAAAACTTAACATTACAACATTGCTCGATTACTTAATTTCTACATGTATTGAAAGAGTTAGTGTTGTTAAGTCAAGTCATGGTCTAAAATTGAATTACTCATGTCATAAGAGTAATAATTTCATTGTTTTTTTGAGAGTTCTTAGGTATAGTATCCTATGTTTGATATTAGTTAGAGTTAATCAATATCAAAGTGAGATCTTGGCACAGTTGTCAAGGTAAGTTTGTAATTGAGTTGTTACAAACTATTTGGGCCTAGAGTTTGGTTCTAATCGAGTATGTAATCAAGATTTTGATTATAGTAGATTATTGAGTGAATGTGAGGGAAAAATGTGTTTTTTCCTCCATTAAACAAGGAGGTTTCTACATTAAATCATTGTGTTCTTTACTTTCATGCAAGGTTTATGTTTCTCAGTGCTTTAATGTTTTATTGCCTTTGCCTGACTCTAAGGAACCGGGTCCCCCACAGTGTGGTTCAACCTCGTGCATTTAGACAATTGGTATTAGAGTCATAACACTCTAAAAGGTTCATACCCAGAGTAATTTGGTTATGATGGATGCTCCACATAATCTGGATGAAGGGAAATCTCCCACTAAACTACCCTTCTATAATTGTTTGTTCTATGGGTGGTGGAAAACAAATATGTATGAACCAATCTTGGTATCATAAATTGCCAGACTCTAACAAAAACTCAATCATTCATAATGCCAAAACTAAACCGGTCTTAGCATTTCCCAAGTCTAAATCTAGGATGATCTATCATATATCTAAAACCTCCTCGAATAAAAAATAAGTATAATACTTTAACATGCCTATTGGGTTTAAAAGGAGCTAATAGTAATCTTCACCTAAGGTAGGATTGAAGGGCCCATTTCAAACCCCAAAATCCATTCATAGGAAAATTCTACCCAACACTAGGCTAAGGTATCTAATTCACTACTTGAAATTAAATAAGACTCTTGATTTCTAAGATTGAACTTCTACCTTAAGAGTGGCTCTTTAAATTAATTAGGCCTAATTATGGTCCTTAATCTGCTTAATAATTAAATTTATGCCAAGATTTTTATGAAGACCTACTTTCAAACCCAAAACTAGCATAATATCCCATTCATACTACATTTAAGCTCAATCTAGGAGAAAAAGTAAGCCTAGCTTACTAGGATGCAAAAGAAACCCCGGTGAAGTCTACTAAATTGATTATTTCCCCGCTTGATGAGCTTTTCCATGATCCCACACTAATAAAACTATAATCTAATCATTCTTACTAGTACAACGGTACCAATTTTGCATCTTATGCTTTGGGTCCAAAATTGAGCTTTAATCCCAAATGGGGTCCACTTTCTGAATTATAGTTTTGAAATCATCAACACTTCCCTCAATTCTTAAGGAACATTTACCATTAAGAACGGGTAATTTCCAACCTTAAACCATGCCATAATTTACTCAATAATAATTTACAAATTTTGGGAATAAGTTAAAGAATCAACCAAGAAATAAATGAAAATGTACAAAGATTTTAATGAGGAAATAATTTATTCGAGCTCTTAAATACCTAAACTTATAAATGCTCGACAAATTTTCCACACACTCTCTCTTTTTAACTCTTGAGACTTGTGAGAAAAATGGGAGAAAATTAGCTAAAAGGGGCATTCAATTGCCTCCCAGGTGCCGCTTAAGAGGTTACCGCTAAAATGACTAAGAATACCTTAAGCGGTACCCACTAGGGTCTTAACCTTTCTCTAAAATGCACATACAACGGATGAGGATTATTTAACTTTAGCGGATTGCACTCTGCTTTAGCATACCTATAGGAAAGACTGGTCACTTAGGCAATCGTCTGTCCACTTAAGCGACCTCCTCTAAAGCGCCCCATGTGCCACTTTAGAACATGCACAAGTTGTGTGTTGCACCATCTGGAACTTGAAAACATCCATGTTTCCACTGATCTCATGGGATTTATCAAGAATACCTTAAAAACAAATGAACTATGTTACCTTATCATACTAGATATTTTGGAATCAATGGAGTCATCAAAATTTCCATCTAGTGTTATTTTGATGAGATATGGGCCTTATGTCATGTCTCAAATCCTATTGCGTCGGACAGGTACCCATAGTCGAAAGTCCCAAGATACCTAACCCATAACCTTGCACTTTACATTTATATAACTATGATAACTAAATTTTTTGCTATATAGGGATTGAATGCATTGATGAGAAATAAACTGCAAGCCCAAAACTATATATACAAGACTTGGTCATTGCGGCCATAACATCTAAAAGATAAGACACTATCATGCTTAACTTTACGTTGGTATAAAAAGCCTCTTAAAGATAAGTAGACATAGTTATGGTTGGGACAAACCCCCACCTTACTCATAACTACTCTACCATACAAAAATATGAATAACAAACTCGGAAAACCCCAAATCAATCTAAAGTTAACCAGTGGTCACTGGATATCCTAGGCTCCAACTAAGAAGGAGATTAGTGATGTGTTGGCTTCTCGATATCACATATGAGGCTTTAAACTTGGAATAATTTTAATTTCTTAAGCAACTTTTGTTTTTTATTATATTTTGTTTATAATTGGAAAAGTCAAGATTTAAGAAAACCAAAAAAAAAGAATAAAAAATTATTTTGGTGAATTGAGTTGATAAGTCATCAGTAAAGTGACAACCCATCAAATTCATCTTTAGACTTAAACAATGTATGAAGAGTCAAGTGATGACTATACTGAAAAGTCATTAGTTATGTGATAAGCCATCAACTTCATCATCAGCCTAAAATACTGTGTAAAGACACAAGTGACGACTATTTTAATAAATCATCAGCCAAGTGATAAGCTATCAACATCATTGTCAAACTGAAAAAGTGTTTAGCAGCTGAAGAATTTAGTTGATGAATTGGCTCATAAGTTGTCAACTAAGTGATAAGTTATCATCCCCATTGTAAACTATTAGGTAGATGAATTACTGTTTGAATTTTAAATTTTGAATTTTAATGATATAAATAGTAGATTTTAGGTTTTCCTTTTGATATTTTTTCTATTCACCAAAAATGCAGGCTTAGTTTTTGGAGCATTGAAGTCTTGAATTCATCTTTTGATTAAGTTTTAGTGAAGTTCTAGTGAATCTTTAATAGAGAACAACATTTGATCTCATCTTTTGTAAGTATATTTGTTTTGAAATGAATTTATCTTTAGCAATCTCTCTTAAATTCATGAGGAACTACACCCCACAACTAGAGTTTTGGGAGATTTGATTAATACTTTGTTTATTTGTTAGTTTGGTTTAGATTTGAGTGATTGTGGGATTCATTTAGGTAATTTTGTTTTGTTAATTGCTTTCTAATGTTTCAAGTCAATAAAACATGGCTTAAATTGGTTTTGCTTGAAAAAATTGACTAAAGTTAGTGAATTATCAATGAGGATTTAGAAACATAAATTTTTCATCTAACAGTTAATGTTGTACCAAGATTAATCAACTTTAAATAAAATCGACGAGAATAGAAAGTTTCCCTAAGTTTTGATGAATTAGGGAATTTAATATCTATGTAGGTTGAAAAACTAAAGATAAACTAAAGACATTGATAATTTGGTGTATCACACAAGTCATGAGATTCATATCCCATAATAGTTATTTAACATTGATATTAATCATAGTGATCATAACTCTACATTGAATTCATTATTGATTTGAAATTCCACAAAATTAACTTGTAGTTTTTCAGTAAAAACTGAAAGGACATAAAATTTTATGATAAAAAACCCTTTAAAAGGAAACCGTTTTCTATTAGTCAATTAAATCACAAAGCATCTTAATCATCACCATATTTCCTATAGGATTGGACCCCAACCTTGTTAGATTATATATTTTACAATGACCACTTACACTCTTGTTAGAGAGGTGTAATTGAGGCGTATCAAGTTTTGGCGCGGTTTCTAGGGAATATGATTCTCAATTAAGGACATTTGCTTTAATTGATTCTTAGTAAATTTTTCTAATTTTATTTATATTTTTTTTACGCTTAAATGCTATTTATTTTGTTTTACACAAACCCAAAGGTTTGGAGGGCCACAATTACCTTATAACCCTAAACCCAAATGAATATGGAGTATGGATTAACAACAAAAGGCTACAAGACTTGCTGCATTGGCAAATGAATAGGTCAACAAACAGAATGGTGGAATACATGGGCATGTACCTAATGTGGAAGAGAATGACTTAGGTGATGATTTGTTGGTTGATCCTCTGAACATGCGAGTGGCTAAAAATGTTATACCAGCAAATCAAAATTGAAAAGCAAGAGATAGTGTGCACCAACAACCTACAATGAAGTTTGACCTAGATGATGTTGACAATGCTAATTTGGATGGAGATAGATCTAAATGAGCAATCATCCCAGCACAATTGGCCCCAAGTGTGAAATTTAATATCATGAATACAATTATCTAACGTCTCAACTTGAAGGTGTTATTTGGTGAATTACCTGGGGATGATCCAAATCTTTATTTAGTGAATTTTATCAAAATTTATAAGTCATTTGGCATTCCTGGTGTGTGATAAAATGCCATTCATCTTAGATTATTTCCACTATCTCAGTCTAGGTAGGCAACTCTTTAGCTTACTAAACTAGCACCGAATTCTATAACAAACTGTAGCTAACTTAAAGAAACTTTCCTGGAAAAGGTTATTTCGTCATTCAAAGATGTTAAAATCAGGGGATGAATTATGGAACTTTAGCAAACTTCCTAATAAGACTATTCATAAAACATGGATTAGGTTAAAAAAGACGCTGACATAGTGTCCAAACCACAAGCTGACTGATGAATATCTAATTGAGATGTTCTATAGGGCTTTTAATTCAGTGACAAAGATAACCGTAGACAATGCTACAAGAGGAGCTTACATGGATCTTACTTTTGCTGAAGCTGCAGAGATTTGGATAAAATGAGTAAGATCGGTAGAGATTGGCATACTTGGGATTCTTAGATAGTACGCAATACTTATACTAGAGGGATTTCAGTGGGGCAATATTGGGGAGAAGAATAACGTGACCAATATGTGTCTCACATGAAGATAGAGATTGATTTGCTCACAAATCATTTGCCTTCAAGAAATATAGAGAAGGTTGAAATATTAGGTCACATCGTAGTAGAGCTGAATCTGATTATAAGGATGAGGCAAATTATTTGAATAACTAGGGAGTTTTGGGATAGTGTCCAAAGAAGTCATGGAAGGAATAATTATGGTAAATTTGGTTATAGAGATCGTGACCAGAGAAGATGGAAAAACTAAAATGATAGGAGTGGATTATATGTACCACCTTGGAGTCATTTAAATGCCATAAGTAATTCTAGCAAGATGACATTAGAGGAAATGATGGACAAACTATTAAAAGGAGTGAAGTCAATAGATGGTGGGGTTAGGGAAATGAAGAGTAGTCTGTCAACCATGAGTCAATTTGTTGACACACACTCCACATATATTAAATAATAAGAGCAATAGATGAGCCAATTATAAACAACATTTAACAAAAGAAAAAGTGAGTCATTTTTGAGTGATACTGTGCAAATCCCAAGAAATATTGGTTCGGTGATGAGTTGAAAATTTTAAACTCATTTACATCGAAATTCGTGCACACTAAGATGAAAAAATTATGTATATGAGGCAAAATCATTATTAAAATATTATGAATCTTGTGGTTTTTTTGTTAACAATTAATTAGTTGAAAAGGAGTAGAAGCAATGCTGAAAAGCAAGGAAACAGACCAAAATCAGAGGAAAGAAAAAGACCAAAATATGCAAAAGCTAAAAATCTAGATGAGGGATCATCCCTCAGGAATCGCGATTGTGGGATGAGGTTTTCGATTGTGATCCGAAGATAAGTTACACCATAGTTATCATGATGTGACTATCGCAATCACGGGAGTCATGATCGAGGACAACATATGATGATCACGATGGGAATGAAAAATTTTAAGGGAAAGATTATAATTTCAGAGTGCTGAGTCTCAAATTATACGGGGTTTCCTATTTATTTTTTTTATGTTGATCAGCCGACAACAACTGACCAGGTTCTAGGGTCTTCATAGAAATTGACAGTTGTTACGTAGCCTGCACAGTTTTGTCATCTACTTTAATAAACTGTGTAGGGGAGATATGTACCAGTCAAGACACCTAGACTAATCAGATTTCTACCCGAATCACTATTCCACTATAAATAGAAAAAATGCTTCTCAACTGGTGAGTTCTTGGAAATCAGAATATAGAAGAGAAAAATTGGAAAAACTTAACATTAAAACATTGCTCAATTACTTAATTTCTATATGTACTAAAAGAAGTTTGTAGAATGAAATGGAGTCTTCCATAATATGGAAGCTCACCACTTTAACTTTACACAAAGTTGTCCCCGAACCAAAGTCACAGAGCAGGAGGAATGGTAGTCTATCTAGTTCCTACAATATACAGGGATACAACATATGAAGATGATTAACGGAGTGAACACTATCATGTACTCAAAGATAAAGAAAAAATAATTCCATTATTAAAAACAAAATAAAATAACCACAGACATTCACACATATACATATTATATTATGTAGGGATAAACAATCGGGTTTAGCATGCATTTAAAATCTTTACCTTGGCTATGTAGTTTTCCATCCTAAATATCCACCCACTGGCTATATGGGTTCAGCTTCTCTTGTTAAAAAGGCCCCGGTATGTGTTAGCCTCATGAACCAGAGAGAAAAACCTATGATAACTAGTACATCTCCCAATATATAGAGTGTGACATCATGTATAAGGTAATGATGTGTGAGCCTATGCTAACAAATTTGAGTCTTTTAACTCTAACTTTAGTTGTTTTTATTAGTTTACTTTGATTTTTCCAGTATATATTGAGATGTAGGAGAACCAAAAATAATGGAAGCAAAACGGCTGAAAAGTGAAGCAAAATAAAGGACAAGTGTGGCTAAGGACTTTCATGATAAGTCATCAGCCTTGTGATAAGCTGTCAAGGATGTCGTTAGCCTTAAACAGAGAATGGGAGTTGAAGACATTTTTTTGATGACATTCGTGATAAGATGTCAGATTGGTGATAAGGCATCAACATCGTCTTTAGCCTTAGACAGTCGAAAACAAAAGTGTACAGGAGCTAAAGACATCCGTGATAAGCCTTATGTGTTTCCATGTTTGCATCATGAGTGACTAAACTCCATTAACTTGAATTATGGGATCTAGGGTTAGGTTATGATGATATGCTAAACACACAAGATTTAATAGGTGTTAGGATTTCTTGATAATTCTATAATTTTAATTAGCGTCTGTTGGTTGCAAACAGTAGACACACCTACTTTGATTTGCTTGAGAAAGAAATCATATACAGAAGCAAGTGATTTTTCAACAGGGACTTGGAAATACTTCATTTAATAATTAGCGTTGTAAAAAGGTTGATTAACCTGAGGTAAAATCTGGGCAGTGAATAAGAATTTCCTAAGTCCAAGAGGATTAAGAAATTAGACACTTAAATAGGTCGAGATATATTTGAGCATATCATCGATAAAGATACCTTGTTGTCCTACCCACCGTGAGAATCTTGAACTAATTTTAGCATCTTTTAGGTACCGGAAGCCCTAGTGAACATAATTCTAGTTATTTCATAAACTCTTGATTTACAAACACCGAAAGTAAAGTGATAAATAAGAACTTGGTAAACCTAATCCCTCATTTTATCTTTTCGTATCGTTTGTTTGAATTTAACTTGTAGCTTTAGTTTCAAACTAGTTTAATGTCCACTCATATTGTTCCTTATGGATTCGACCCCAACTCCAAAGTTGGGTAAATATATTGATGAAAACTACCTTGCACTAAGTTGGCGTGTAAGTTGAGCATTATAAAAAATAGCGTCGTTGCCAGGGAACAATTTTGTATATTGAGTTGGCTTGGAATTTTAGCGTACTTGCTTGAACTCAAACTTGTAAATATTTTTTTTAGTTTTCTTTTTTTTTCGGCATTAGATAGATTTTTATTTTAGTTAACTTATTACTATGGCATCTTGGAATTAACATGAACTTGATGGTTGGAAATCGTATCTTGATGATCCATGTCCATATTGTGATAGACCTCACTTTTGAAAAGATTGTATATTGCTCCCCAGGGAAATATGCATGCTCCATCTCCATCCTACTGGGAGTATGAGTGTTCTTTATGTGGTGGCTAAGATGGACATTGGAGTGATTTCCCAAATAGCCCCTCCCTCTGGTATGCTAACCAAAATTCTAGTTTTTCTTATGATTTTGATAGGTCTTATGGTCAAGAACAGGAAGAATGAAACACCGGACAGAGTGGCATTGAAGCTATGCTTCAACTAATGTTGGAGTTCGTGGACACAACAAATGATATCATACATGATATGCATCAAGACATAAGGTAAAATAATGAGGAAAGAAGAATGATAGAGGATATGGATAAAGAGTTCAAGCATTCAAAGCACTTTTCCACATTATGTTTAGATGATATATTGTCTATGGAGTAATTTAACATAATGGATGAGTGTGAAGATGAGGAGCAAGAATCCAATGTCGATAATGATCTTGATGTTAAGCAACCCTCGGTGATTTCCCAAAAAAACAAACCATTTATGAATGGAGATGCCAAAGACGAGGAGATGGTATTAGCGTCAAAAGAAAAAATCAAGCACAATCCTTGTGAAGATGCTAGTCCATTTTGGGGTAGAAATACTAATAGGGATGCTACTCTAAAATTGTGAGTTAGTCCTCATTTGAACCACTTTTAAACATTATTCTTGGTGGATGTGATGAAAATCGAATCACCCAAGCAAATGATGAATTTTGAAAATGAGGAGGAAAATTCTTACATTTTGGAGTTGGTCCTTCCAAAAGAGTATACTACAACCCCAATTTTGAAGGCGAAGAAGCTTAAAGATCAATGTCCATTTAGTGGTTGTTTAAGATTCTCACCATTTCCAAATGAGCCCATACAAAATTTTGTAGCAAAATTGGGCAAGTAGTTTAAATTTTTGAAGTGGTGTGTGATAGAACATTTCTCATCATGCCCTCACATTTGCCCAACACACTCCGAAGATGTGTTGATCAAAAGTTGGGTCGACGTTTCAAATCCTCTAAGTGAAGACATAAATAATTATCATCAAGTTATCTTTATGTGGTCTAAGTAGTCAAGATAACTAAGTCGTACCGTGACACTAAATTAGGCTCTTCTTGGGAGTAAACCCAAGGTATTTTGTTGTTTTTATTTGTATGATATTATTGACATCAGATCTTTGCACCCATGGTGCCACAAGTATGTTTCTAACTCTCTTGTTTTTGTTTGTTGCATTGGGGACATTGCATGATTTAAAGTTGAGGGTGGGGCTACTTATGGGTGTTGATGTCCTCTGTGGTTTTTTCTTGCCGTACCTCTTTTCTCAAGAGTCTTGTTCCTAGTAGAGCCGACATGTTTTGGTGTATTGTGTTTTGTTTTGTGATATGTTGTGGTTAACTAGGAGAAATAAAAGTAGTGAGGTATTTAATATTTTTTATGATGTTTTAGCACCTCTCCAAGTGTCTATTTGTAATACTGTGTGAATATCTAATTGTAACCACAGTGCATCTTTTGGTGGCATTAGTTTTGGCAACTTGATAATCAGTGCTAAGCAATGGCACAAACCGAATAAGTAGTGATGTGCGATATATTTGTGTGCCATGTGTGTGTGAGGTCTTACTCAGTTCCCTTTGTTTGTGAATCCAGAACTTGCCCGGTTAGTCTTGCCTTGGTTGTAGAATAGGGGTTAGGAGAGGATCATAGGCCATTTTGATATTGGCCCACTTTTAGCCTAAATGACCTTCCCTGTATACATAATATCCCTTGATCTCTATTTTGAGCCTGAGTAGCCTAGTTCTTTCATGACACCTATCACCTTCCCGTTTACATCACAATAAAACTATTTTGGCCATGGTCCTCCTTGGACACTGTGCACCTTGACTTAGGAAAATAGCTTAAGTTGAGGGTGGCTATCATAGGGGTGCATGATACAAAATGAGTATGAAAAGAGGAATAATAAAAGAAATGAATAAAAAGTTGGGTGCGGTGAAAACGGAATAAGAAATAAGAAAGTTGTGTAAAAGATGATAAAAAGATAATGTGATAATTGAAAAGACCGCATCTACCTTGAGCATGTGTGATCAATAAAAGAGAGGAAGCAAAGAAGTTTGAGAGTTGAAACCCCGAGAGTTTAGTGTAGTGTCAAGGAGGCATAGTCACTCTAAAATATCCATGAATATCATACTAGCCGCTGGCCTACGTTACAATCTTAAGAAAAACCCTATAGTGATCCTAAATGACCTGTCTGAAAACTTGGTTACTGACTATAAGGGCAACAATATGGTATTTAACATGTAGTATTTGGAACTACATTCTATGAGTGAGCCTTGTTTTATCACTTTGTTTATGTATTTGAATTCTGATATGAGTGAAAAAGGGATTTCTTTGTTGTGACGGAGCATTGTGTATGTTACTAGTCACTGACTTGTTCAGATAAGTGTGATCTTGTTATGGCATGGTTGTTATTACTGAAATTTTGCCGTATCTTGATTCTTATGAGTTGCATGGTTGTTTTTCAAAACATCAACAGTGAGCATTAAAATTGACTGACCTTGGAGATGGTGAATGTATTCTGAACTAGTATGAGTAGTTAGCTGCCAAATTGTACTTTGTATTCTCTTAGTTATGTTATGGTTGCTTGAGGACAAGTAATAGTTTAAGTTGAGGGTATTAATGTGTGAGCCTACGCTAACACATTTGAGGCTTTTAACTCTAAATAATTGTAATGTCTTGAGCAACTTTAGTTGTTTTTTATTAGTTTACTTTGATTTTCGCAGTAAATGTTGAGATATAGGAGAACCAAAAATAATGGAAGAAAAAATGATGAAAAGTGAAGATAAATAAAGGACAAGTGTGGCTGACGACGTTCATGGTAAGTCATCAGCCTGGTGATAAGTAGTCAAGGATGCCGTTAGCCTTAAACAGAGAATGGGAGTTGAAGACATTTCTGTGACGATGTTCGTGATAAGCCGTCAGGTTGGTGATAAGGCGTCAACGTAGTAGTCAGCCTTAGAGAGGAGAAGCCAAAAGTGCAGAGGAGGTGACGACATCCATGATAAGCTGTCAGACTCCTGTTAAGCTGGCACGGATGTCGTCGTCTATTCCGAGAAAAAGCTGTAACTTTAATTTTATTTCCTTATTTAGGTTGAACTATTTAAATCTTTGTTTTAGTGTTTTCTGGAGGCCATTAATTCATCATCATCATTACTCTAAAGAAAGTTCAATACTTTGAGTCTTGGAGAATATTTTTCAATATTTCTTTCTCTATTTTTTTGGATTCGAACAATACAACTATTTTGGGGATTTTCCTTTATAATCTAATCTATGATTCACTAATTATTATTCATCTCTGTAAGTTAATCTTCTCAATTATGAATTCAATTATGTGTTTCATTCTTTGCATCATGAGTGGCTAAACTCCATTAACCTGAATTATGGGATGTAGGGTTAGGTCATGATGATGTGCTAAACACTCAAGATTTAATAGGTGTTAGGATTTCTTGATAATTCTAAGATTTTAATTAATGTCTGTTGGTTGCAAACAGTAGACACACCTACTTTGATTTTCTTGAGAAAGAAATCATATACAGCAGGAAGTGAATTATCAACAGGGACTCGAAAATACTTCGTTTAATAATCAACATTGTAACAAGATTAATTAACCTGAGGTAAAATCTGGGCAGTGAACAGCGATTTCCTAAGTCCGAGAGGATTAAGAAATTAGACGCTTAAATAGGTTGAGAGACATTTGAGTATATCATCAATAAAGATATATTTTTATCCTACCCACCGTGAGAATGTTGAACCACTTTTAGTATCTATCAGGTACCGAAATCCTTAGTGAACATAATTCAGGTTATTTCATAACCTCTTGATTTACAAACACCGAAAGTAAAGTGACAAACAACTTGTTAAACCTAATCCCTCATTTTATCTTTTTGTATCATTTGTTTGAATTTACCTTGTAGCTTTAGTTTCAAACTAGTTTAATTGCCACTTATACTTTTCCCTGTGGATTCGACCCCGACTCCAAATTTGGGTAAATATATTGACGACGACCGCCTTGCACGTTAATTTTTTGTATCTTTTTCTCAGAATAAACGATGACATCCTTGATAGTTTATCAGGGATCTGACAGCTTATAATGGATATCATCAGCTCCTCTGCACTTTTGGCTTCTATTGTCTAAGGCTGACGATGACATTGATGGATTATCACCAACCTGACCGCTTATCATTAACGTCGTCACAAAAATTTCTTCAACTTCCATTCTCTTTTTAAGGCTGACGGCATCCTTGACAACTTATCACCAGGCTGACGACTTATCATGAACGTCGTCAGTGACACTTGTCCTTTATTTTACTTCACTTTTCAACCTTTTTTATTCCATTATTTTTGGTTCTCCTACATCTCAAAATTTACAGCAAAAATCAAAGTAAACTAATAAAAACAACTAAAGTTGCTTAAGACCTTACAATTATTTACAGTTAAAACCCTCAAATGTGTTAGCGTAGGCTCACACATCAGGTAACCATAACTTAACCCCAATGACCTCCACCTTGCATGTCTTTCCTCATGTAACCCTCTTTAAGCCCATATTAAAACCAATTACACATTCCCACCATTTACCAATGAGTCTTTTCTTTAGGCATTAACCGTTGGTAGCGTCATACAAAAACTAGAGCTTGCAAGTCTATCCCTTTTTATGCCATACCAAAACCATTAAACCAAGTTGACTCCACATTTGCCAATTAAACAAATACCATGGCCACCAAGGACTTTCCAAACCATTTAAAACCAACAAGACAAACTCAAGATCCATTACCATATATGCAATGACAAAATATAAAGAATAGTAAAACTATGTCACAAAATCATTCTAATTGGCAATTTAACAAACAAGTTGAGGGCACATAAATTTTAAAACAATAACTAGGTTATTTTGGGAATTCGTAATACCCCAAAATCTATTTACCAATAGCATGAATCCCACAATATCAAAAGCATACTAAAATTTTGGAAGAAAACGTAATTAAACCATGAGAACAATTATTCAACCATGAACATCAAAAACCCCTAACCATTATTTAAAACCATGATAATATCACAAAAATCATGCATTAAAACACGTGCTCTTTGTAAAATAAAATTGAGGGTGGAGTAACATGCCTTAGACAACAAGGAAGAGGAACGGAAACAACCATTAAAATCCTTAATTCATTATATTGAAGGAACCCTAGACTTTTACTTGAGAGAGAGTTCGTGAGATATTTAATAGTATTTTATTAGGTATAATAGGTTAATGAAGCCCTAAAAGCTATTTTATGTCGTGCTATAGAAGGGAGTTATGAAGAGGAGATGTCAAGAATTCCCCTAGCTTAAAACTATAAAATTACGGCAGATGGTTATGAGTCGACTTCGTGAGTCATGACCACAACATACAACTAATACAATTGAGTCGTCACGAAGATAGTGAGTTGCATATGACTCCCTGTCCAATCGTAGCCACTACAAAACCCAAAGGCATTAGACACTAGACAACATAGACTAAAATTACCATCTGTAACCTATCCTTACAGCTCTTAGTGAGCCACTCGTACTAAGTGTAAAGTAAAGTCACTAGATTACTCATTTGATTAAGGGACCGACCAAATGAACCATCACCACCACTAATGACTCGTACCAACCCAATCATAACTATATAAGAATCCTAATCACCACCAACTAGACCCCTTACGACTAGGGTAACCAGATCCATACCTAAACTTTACGATAGGAATGGTATGTCATTATTAGGACAATGATTTTAAAACTTGGGAAATTTCATAGGGCCCAAATGTAGGGTGATTTACTACTCCCCCACTTGGATCATTCATCCTCTAATGATGGGAAATAGCTCTGACTATCATAATTAAACCCCCAAAACCCCTATGCTTACCTTTATGATAGCAAACAGATTACCAATGAATTCATAATCTAATTAACTCTTACCTTTAACTAAGTTCTAAGATTTTAAGAACAATACAGACCTTAAGCATCAATTTTTAAAATAGGAAATAGGAATGGATACTTTGACATTATGTCCTCTTCAGCTTAAGAAGTAGCCTCTTAAATCGTGTGGTTCCTCCACAGAACCTTTACTGAAGCTATGTGTTTGGCCCATAGTAGAGAAAGTTGGCGATCTAATATTTCAATCGGGACCTATAGGGAAATCGAAATACCACTATCCTTGATAGGTATAATTTGTGATGAATCACCCACACACTTCCTTAACATAGATACATGGAATACTGGATAGATAGATCTTAGACTAGAAAGCAACTCTAACTTATACGATACACCAACAACCCTTCTCAAAACCAAATATAGACCAATATATCGGGGACTAAGCTTTTTCTTCTTTAAAAACTGCATCAATCCCTTCATATGAGACAACTTCAAGAATACCCTATCCCCAAGCTCAAACCCTAACTTCCTATGCGTCATATCTTCATAGGACCTTTGGCAACTTTGGGCAGCTCTAAGCACATCTTTAATCACCTTCACCTTCTCTATGTCTTGGTGAACCAAATTCAAGCCAAACATCATAACCTTACCAATCTCGAACAACCTAATATGAGACCTACACCTCGTATGTTATGAAACTTCAAATAGAGCCATTCTAATGCTTGAGTAGTGGCTATTATTATATGAAAACTCTCTAAGAGAAAAATGCTTAACCCAACCACGACCAAAGTCATTCACGCAAGCACATAGTATATCTTCTAACATTTGAATAGTTATTTATTCTTGCCCATTCAACTATGGGTGGAAAGTCATACTAATACTCACCTTTGTCCCTAAATCCTTATAAAATAACCATAAAAATTAACATGAAAATTGTCTTCCTCGATCAGAGTTGATAGAAATAGGCACCCCATGGAATTTTACAATCTCCTAGAGGTACAACCTCGCATAATCCTCTTCAGAAAAATGTGTCTGCACTAGCAAGAAATGAGCAAACTTTGTCATCCTATGAATGATAACCCAAATCGAATAAAATTGATTCCAAGACTAAGGAATACCAAAAACAAAATCCATAATAATCACCTACTATTTCAAAACAGGCAACTCAATTAGTTTTTATATATTCCGGGCCTCATGTGCTCAACTTTAACTTGTTGGCACACTATGCACTTATCCACAAAACAAGACTTATCCCGTTTTATATTTTTCCACAAATAAATTTCCTTAAGGTTATGATACATTTTCATCAAACTGGGATGAACAGCATAGCGTGACTCATGTGCCCTATTTAAGATCCTCTCTCTCAAGCCATCTATGTTGGGAATACATAACCGCCCTTAGTAATGCATAGTACCATCCCCACTAATCTCAAAGACCATCACCTTTTGCCTACTTTGATCACCCTTTATCCTCATCTAGACTCGATTGAACACTTGTTTCTCTTGTATTTAACAACCAACAGATGACTACGCCACCTTCTGCACAAACACATCACCATTCTTAGAGTCCAAGAAATGAATTCTAAGGTTAGCCAAATGATTAATGCCTTTCACCAACTCCCATTTTTCTTCATCTAGATGAACAAGACTTCCCATCGATAACCTATAAAGAGCATCAGCAACCATATTAACTTGACCTGAGTAGCTCAAGCCATCTCTTATTCCTGATATTTAGCTATGTCTGTGTAAATGCATATTTCAAGCTCTTGTGATCAAAAAAGATGTCCAAATGTATGCCATATAGATGGTGATACCAAATATTCAATGTAAACACCTCAACCAATAGCTCCAAGTCATGTGTCAGATAACTTTTCTTATTCACCTTCAAGTGTCTAGAGTCATAAGATATCACCTTGCCATGATGCATCAAAATGTTCCAATGACCCATACCAGACACATAAAAATAGACTATAAAATCGTCAATGCCTTAAGGCTATGTCAATATTGGAGCCAAAGTCAACTTACGCTTTGGCTTCTCAAAACTACCCTTAGAAGCATCAGAACACAAGAACTTTATCTTTTTCTGAGTCAACTTAGTCATTAGGGTAGCTGTAGAAGAGAAGCTTTCTACAAACCTTCTATAATAGAAGACTAAAACTAAGAAACTAAGAATATTGATTGGATTCATGGGTCTAGGACACTTTTTAACCACTGCAACTTTATGGGGATCCACCATGATCCCTTTAATAGAAATAACATGACCCAGGAAAGTGATAAAGTTTAATCAGAATTCACATATGTAAAATTTTGCTTACACTTGCTGCTCTTTTAGGCTCTACAGAATAATTATGAGGTTTTAATCACGATCCTCCTCACTCTTAGAATACACCAAAATATCATCTATGAAGATAATCACGAACAAATCTTAAAACAAATAAAAAACACTATTCATCAAATCCATGAATGCCGCCAAGGCATTTGTCAACCCAAAAGACATAAATAAAAATACAAATTCCCATATCAGGCATGAAAAAGTCTTAGAAAGATCTACCTCCCTAATTATTAGCCAACGATACCCAGACCAAAGATCAATATTAGAGAAAAAACATAGCACCCTGAAGCTGGTCAACCAGATTATCTATCCTTGGAAGAGGGTAGTTATTCTTTACAATCACCTTTTTTAGTTGCTGATAATAAATACAAACTTGAAGGGAATAACTCTTTATATGCAAGAACAATACTGGTGCACCTCACGGGGACACACTAGGACGGATGAAACCCTCTCTAAAATATTTTTTAATTGCTTTTTAGGCTCTTTCAACTTAGTTGGGGTTATCTTATATAGGAGAATAGGAATAGGAAGAGTGTCTAGAATAAGATCTACCACAAAATCAATCTCCCTATCAGGAGGAACACTCGGGAGGTCATCATGGAAAATCTTAAGAAATTTATTCACAAGAAGGACTCATTGAGTTAGAATCTTTAACCCGAATGAGATAGTAGAGACACTACTTGGAGATCAATCTCTGAGTTCAAAAATATGATATGAACCTTCCTTTAGGATCTAAGGAAAACCGTCTTATTCAATAATCAGTTTAGCAGGGTATTTAAAGATAACCTTATGAGTCGAGTAGTCTAGGAAAGCATAGTATGAGTGCAACCAATCTATCCCCACTATGACATCAAAATCCACCATATCGGGTTCAAATAAATCCACCAAAGTCCCTCGACTACCCACTTACACCATAAAATAACTACAGACTCTTCTAGAATCAACAGAATAACCCATTTAGGTACAAATAAAAAAGGATCAAGAGCACATTCAGGACCAAAAACAAAATGCATAGAGATAAATAGGGTCACATAAGAAATAGTGGACCCCAGATTAAGTAAATAATACATATCACCAAAAAAGTTTCAACATCCAAGTAACGACATTAGGTAATTCCTAAGACTCTTGGTGGGTATTGAGAGCATAGATTCAATTCTAAAAATTGCCGAGCCAGATGGTGCACCCTTTAGTATCAGATCTAATAAGGAGGATACAAGAACCTTGTTTTCCCCAAATGCAACTTTACCAACAAGATATTTTCTAATCATGTGCCCTAGCTAACCGCAGTTAAAGCACTTATCCTTTCCTTCATCATAGTAACCCTAATGCAATCAACCAAAATATCTATAGAGAGGATATAATCGAGATGATTTGACCCTACTAGCTTGACATTAGACACCATGTTCCCTATGATTTTTCCCACTCTGAAAATATCTGTCACTAGAAGGCTTTGGGTAGGGAGCACTAGCTATCGAGTAAGACCTAGAAATATTCACCTCTTCTTGGACCACTTTCCACTAGAACTGCCACTCTATTGTTGACCACCACCCTAATTAAAAAATCTATACTACTTACTTTACCTCTCTCTTACATTAACCTACTTATTTTTTCTTACTCGAACTACTATATGTACACAACCATCTTGGAGATGTCTACATCCTTGTTCTGTAAGGTAGCTTTACCCTTCAAGATTAAGTCTCAGGAAAACCTGCAAGAAAACTTTCTCAATCAATCCCTCAAGCTAGAAACAAACTATGGAGCATACCGAGAAAACTATTGAAACTTCAAGGCATACTCTTTGATTGACATCTTGCTTACTATAAGTTAACAAAATCTACAGCCATTGCCTCCCTGAACTCCTGAGGAAAGATACAGACAACAAAAAGCACTAAAGAAATCATTCTATAGGGCTCACTCAATATCTTCACTCCGTGACTTCTCTTATTTTTCATACCACTGGTATTTTACATTATTTAATTGCTAGGAAGCAAAATCCACACTCTACACATTAGTAGCATGCTTAACAAGGAAGATCTTTCCATCTCATTAATAAAACCTCGAGGATCTCCTCAAACTTAACACCAGTGAACATAGAAGGGCTCAACAACAAAAATTGGCAAATCCTTGGAGCCTCAGAAGTTGGACTAACAGAAGTACCATGCTTTGCCGAAGAAACTACCAACTATGCCAATATGTAGATAAAATGATAAAATACAATATTTGTCACATCTACTTGTGGAGCTTGAGAAGGACTAGAGAGAACTAGTGCAACTCCAAGAAGATAATCGAGAATAGACCCCTAGACCGGGTATGGACCCCATATGTAAGATAGGTCCCATCAACATTATCCCTAGGTAGGACAGAGGATGTTTCTATGAGCTTAAGATCATTAGGGAGGTATTACATAAAAATAAAACACAAGAAGAAAAATATTCTTAAATGCCTCATAGCCTCTCCCTTGTGAGTGTGGAGCGCTACAAACCCTTGAAAGAGACTTTACTCAACATGGCTTTAGGGACACCAAATTAACAATAAACCAAAGACTCTGTTACCAATATGATACTACCCAAACTAGGGCCTAGTTGTGTCGGGCATCTCAAGTCTAACCCAAACCTAAGATAACCCTTAATACCCAACTATAACATCCCAACTTCCTATGTTAGGCAAATTTTAAACATATAACAAAATATATCAATAATAATTCAAGGATATTTAATAAATTCTATATTCGTAATCCAACAACATTAGTCAAATATCTAATTAGTCCAACCCCAATGCCAATACTAATACTAAGGCTTACACTAATACCTTCACCTCTCATGGCCATTGTATGCCGACAAAGCCTCTAACAAGAATCAAGTAACATCCAATCGAGACTATAATACCCCAAACATTATTTACATTAAATCTATTCTCTAGAAGAGTTAGTGATGACTTCTTAAAAGATACCAATTTTGTCTAAATCTGGTATCAGAGTAGAAAGTTTTGGACATTTTATAGAGAATTATTGAAACTGCCCAGAAGTGACGGTCAGGCTGACAGATCGTTAAGATAGTGATAGACCATTGCTTAAGTTGTCACAATTAAGGTAATGAACCCATCTTTTGGCCAAGTGCAACGGTCAGGACCGATGGACTATCGAGCTAGCGATGGACCATTACCCAAATAATCACAGAAGAGGCAGAAAGTTCTGGTTTTGGCCAAGTACGATGGGATAGACTGAAGGACCATCGAGCAAATGATGGACCATCACCCAAACCATCGCCACTTCTGATCAGCTTTTTTAACCAATTTTTATAAGGGTATTTGGGTCTTTTTCCACCCTTTTTAACCCATAAGTATACCATATTAGAGCTTATAACTTCATTATTCATCCATAAAACTAAAGTAGGGTTTCTCTCAAAGATAAATCTCCAAGAACAAGAAGCCTTAGGTGTTTAATCTCAAGTTAAGAATTCAAGCTTTTCTCTACCAATCTTCAAGAAAATATCCACCCAGGTATGTTCAGTGTTGATTCATGGGTTAATTTCACCCATGAAGCTAGAGAATCCTATTTTAAAATCATGAATTGTGAAACCCATGTTGTGGATTGATTATAATCATGTTTATGTTGTTGTACAACTTCCAAGTTTGAAGCTTTAAAATGTTTTCATGAAATTTTGTTAATATATAGATTGAAATTGATGAAATTAAGTTGAATGAAGGAACTTGATGTATTGATATTCATTCTTAAGCCCTAAGTTATGCATACTAGATGTTTGATAAAATGCCTAAGAGAGTAAGATTTATGCTTATTAACTTAATAAGGACTAAATGATGAATCCATTCTTTATACTTATGTTTGAAAATGACTCTCATGCTAATATGATGCATCAAAATTGTTTGATGGAATGCCCACGAGACTAGAATTATGCAACCATGATATATTTGAATGCATTCCTATTCTTGTACAAGAGTATATGAACCAAGTGCTTCATGAAACTCCCAAATGAGTGTATTATGAATTATTGATTATGGTCATGTGTTTAAGAAGTGTCATGTCTTTTCAGTTTCATGCTATCAAATCCTGGGGGTACTGGTACCTAATAATTTTGCTATATGCCTAGAGCCAATATTAGTTTTCAAGATAGTCTCAGTCAAGCCATGTGTAGTAGAATTCAGTCAGTCTCATGACAAAGGAAAACATAGTAATCTCAGTTATCTCAGTTAGTTATCGGATCTCAGTAATATTCCATCAATCAATGGGCCTTAGTAAACTCAGTCCAGTTATTTATGTATAATTAATTCAATATCTAATCGGATAGGAGTAGGATTCAACTTCTAGTAAGCCCAAGGATGGGAAATCACCTGTGAGTATAAGGTGTGATTCTTAGAAGTAATCTTTGTGCTCCTAAACTATATAACTAGCATAGATTGAGATATATAAACTATTAGATAAGGGTTGAAGAGGTATCCTAACCTGTTTGATTAGGGTTCCACTGCTTTACTTAGAGTACGTATTAGATGAGAGATTACCTACAACTTGTCCTTACCAGTGGTGCGGTATTGACACCCTTCCAATTAGAGTTATAGATTGGACCATGACTCAATTATATTATCTTATTTGGGGAATGTCAGTTAGATAACTACTTCCCATAGTTATAGTCTCTTTCTCAATCTCAGTAATAGAACTTAGATAGTTCTACAAAATCTAGACTGTCAGACAGAGTCACCCACTACTATACGGAACTCAGCTAGTTCCATCAAAATCTAGACTGTAAGATACAATCACTCAATATATGTTACATCATTATCAGTAACTCATGATATCAGTATTCAAACTCAAAAGTCAGTATTATCACAAATTCAGTTATAGTTACATATTCATGCATGTATTCTCACATTCATGTTATACAATTAGTTAGTATTATTCATGCATATGAACCCTTTGCATTCATCCTACCTCCTTAGCATACCAGTATATTTAATTGTACTGACATATTTGTGCTATGGTGTTTTATACAATAGCTTTAGAAGTACGAGCTCTAGAGCAGCAGTAGCATTCCAGTTTCAGCAGTCAGAGTCAGCAGTGAATCCTTATCATTCAAGAATGTTATGATTTGATTACTTCACTTCTACAATACTTAGTTTATTTTAGAAGTTGGAGTTAGTTAGGGACATATCCCATCAACTCTTTATTTAGACAGTACAGTGTTAGAGGCTTTTAGACTATAGTATGTTCAGACAATTATTTCAGTTGTTTTGGTATTGATATACCGTATTTTCAAATTTTATGTTTTATCAGATATTTGAACCTTATGTCCTTTCATCCTTTTATTTAATATTTATACAATATATTATGTAGTGTTCAGGTACATATTTTAGTTATAGGTTAGCATGTGGTCCTTCAGGGTCACGAGTACTGTGTAGTATTTTAGGCACCAGATTCGGGGCGTTATAGGGACATGCCCCTGATCATAGCCTAAATAGATATCCATGAACCAAAAATAGTTAAAAGAATTCCATAGAATGAAATGGAGTCATCCAGGGTATGGAACCTCAGCACTTTAATTTGACTTAAAAGTTATCCCTGAATCTAAGTCACTAAGTAGGTGGAATGGTAGAATGGGTGCTTCCTGTATCACATGAGGATACATTTCCCAAAGACAATTAGCAAAGTGAACGCTAACATATACTCAAGTATAAATATAAAATAATTCCATTATTCAAAAGAAAATAAAGTAACCATATGCAATCACACATATACATATATATATCATACTGAGATAAGCAACCTATTTTTGCATGCATTTTAAACCTTAAACCATGCTATGTAGCTCTTCCATCCTAAATGTCCAACCATGAGCTATATGGGTTCAGCTCTCCTGCTGAAAGTGCCACGAAGTGTGTTAAGCATATGAATTGGAGATAAAACTTAAGATAACAAGTACGTCTTCTAACATATAAACTGTGATATCATGCATAAGGTCACCATTTCTAAACCTCACTTTGGCAAATGTGAATTTCCAATATTGGCCCCCTCAGGACCTCCACCTTCTATGACTGTAAAAAAATAACCCTTTTTATGCTGATATTAAAACCATTTAAACATTCCAACCATTTACCAAGGAGTCTTTTTTAGGCATTAACAATTAGTATCGTCATATAAAAATTAGATGTTGCATGTCTATCCTATTATTCCATACAAAAATGATTAAACCAAATTGACTCCAATGCTTACAGTTAAACGAAAACCATGGACACCAAGGACTTTCCAAAGCAATTATAACCAACAAGACCAAATCAAGTTCCATTACCATTAATGCAATGCAAAAATATTATGAGTAGTGAAACTATGTGACAAAATCATTCTCATTGGCATTTTAACAAACAAATTGTGGTGACATATATTTCAAAACCATAACAAAGTTATTTGGAGAATTAGTAAAATCCCAAAATTCATTAATCAATAACATGCGTCCTACAATGTATAAATCATATTGATAGAATGAAAGAAAATATAATTAAACCATGAGAACCATTATTCAACCAAGAACATCGAAAAACCCCAACAATTATTTCAAACAATAACAATACCATGAAAATCAAACATTAAAACACATGCTCTTTTTAAAATAAAAATGAGGGAGGAGTAATTTGCCTACAACAAAAAGGAAGATAAAGAGAAATCACCCATGACAGCCTTAATTGATTATCTTGAAGAAATCCTAGCCTTTTGCTTGAGAGAGAGTTTGAGGTATTTTTAATAGTGTTTGATTAGGATTAATATGTTAATCAAGCCTCAAAATTAGTTTTATTTTATCAAATCAAAGGGAGTTACAAAGGGGAAATGTTTGGAATGCCCTCAATTTAATAGTGTAAGATTACCATAGGTGGCTATGAGTCGACCCTATGACTTAAGTCACAATGTATGAGTCGTACAAATGATTCATTACCAAGATAATGAGTGGGACACGCATACACTATCCACCATATGACTCCTTGTCCTTAACTCATGACTGAACCATATGACTCGTATGGACCAGTCCTACCAAAGACAAAACCCAAAGTGATTGGACACTAGAAAATGTATGCCTCAATGTTACCATCCGTAACGTATCCTTATCACTCTTTGCGAGACACTCGTACTTAGATCTAAGTCAAGTCACAAAGTTCAAGATTTAATAAAGTGACCGAACAAATAAACAATCACCACCACTAATGACTCGTACCACCCCAATCATAACCATAGCATAATCCTAACCACCTCTTACTGGACTGGAAATTAATAGGGTCACTTGACCCATACCCATACCATATGACTCATTTAATAAGTCATTACTAGGACAGTAAGTTCAAAAATCAGGAAATTTCCAAGGGCAAAAACCACGGATGTTTAAATGGGATATGTAAGTTCCTTTTTGCTGAACAAGTTAATTTACAAGGACTTGGTCCATGGCATGCCAAAAATGAAATTTCTAGACAACAACGTTTGCAATGCTATTTTAAGGGCAAAATAAAATAGGTCATCCTTAAAGTTGAAAAAACAAATGAGTACATCTAGACCCTTCGAGATGTTGCATATCGATTTATTTAGACCTGTTAAATCATAAAATAAGAAGGAAAGAAGTATGGGTTTAGTTCTACTCTCATATAATCACAAGGAAAGGTTTATTTATGAAGAAAGGTTTATTTATGAAGAAGAGCAAACAACTGGTAAAAGAAATGATGTGATAAAGGATGAAGACATAGTACTACCTCCAAATAAAGAGGATTTGGAGGATGAGAATAAACCTCCTCTGAGTTTGTCTATGAATACAGAAAGAGTAATTAAGGGCAAAGAAATGGTGGTCGATTCGAATGCATAGGTACCTACATTGTATTCTGCTCTGAGGTCTGAAAAGAGTATGTTAGTAGATGTTATGTAGGCTAGCAAGTCTTCTACTAATAAGAGAAGAAGAATCAAGAAAGTAATTATGGTGAAGGTGGAGAATGTTGATATTAGAGAGGTTGGAGAGGGTAAGGACATTGATCTTAATGTTTCTGCGGCAGCTGAGAAACAAAGAAAAAATCTATATTGCTGGAAGGACCAGGTCCTCATATTTAAAGTCTGGAATCCCTATTGGAATGAAATAGAAGCATATTACTATTAAAAGAAGAAATTATATGAGGGACCTAGTCCAATAAGAGTAAACCCACTGAAAAAAAATCAGGTAGTAATTCAAAGAGAAGAAAAAAGGAGGAAGAAAATGAGGGGACTGGAGTTCAAGGGAATAGAATTTTGAAAACTTGTATAGTATTTTCTAGCAAAGTGTTTAATCCCACGATTTATGAGAAAACTGGAATGACAAAGTTTGTGAAATAGGTCAAATATCAAGGATTGTTACACCTTTTGTAGCAACCAGTGATACACCCAAATTACAACTCTTGTTAGAAAGTGTAAGCGGTCACTGTCAAATATAGAACCCAACTGGGTTGGGTGTCGAATCCCATAGGGAATACTATGGTCACTAAGTATTGCGATTATTATTAGACTGTTATCGAAGGTTCCAAGAAAAGGGGGGTTTTGGTTTAAGTGCACAATAATACTATCAGTGTAACGATGAGATAATATGTGTAATGATATTTTGATCACAGAGAATGAAAAGTTAGGGTTATGTCCACCTTGTAGCTTCTACTTCTCTATTAACTATGAGTAATACAGATTTTATGCATTCATGCACTTATAGAGAAACTTATTCTAATTCTAAATCCAAGTTTCTTTTAACCATCAAGGATTTATTCACCTTAGTTCTTTCGAATCTAAAGTGTACAACAAATTGTATGAACTCTCCAAGAAGTTAATCCTGCTAGGGCATTAATGTGTAAATTAAAGGTTGGAAACCCTAATTTCTCGTCACACTCTCTTTTTCAAACAGTAACTTTTCTATTCAACAAGGTATTGCTATAATGGCGTATTCCCTATGTTTGCAACCATGAGAATTCAATCAAAATGAAGAGAGTAATGATATAAGTGGATTAACATATATTAAATTCAAAAACCCACAGCAATAGAGAGTATACTACAAGGTTTCCATAACTCTAATAAATAAGCTTAGCTACTCATGAATAAAACAGAAATCAACATAGAAATATTCATCATACCAAAACTTAGAATGATCTTGGTGATGAAGATTACTAGCGAAATTAAGAGAGAAACACGTTTCTCTCTCTCTGTCCTCACGCTAAGCTCTCTTCCTTGTGTTCGAAATAATACAGAATCTGAATAATTGAATTATCCCTAAAAATTCAGCAATAAAGCATTTTTAATAACATCCTTCTCTAATAAATTTCTACTGTAATCCTTAACTATTTAAAAATACTGAGTTTGCCCGAGAAAAAGTTCCCATGCATCACATTCAGTCCAAAAGTTGCTTTCCCTTTCATGTGAAGTTTTCCTTTGCAGTCCACAGGTCCCCAAAGTGCTGAAATCTTCCTCATTAGTACCTGAAAAGCATGCTAATCACATAGGTCAGCTCACTTACTTAAAAATGGACTAAAAGTGCAAGACTTATGTATTTTATTCTCAAAACTTAGCTAAAACATGGGTAAGTTATGGTGCTTAGACGTTTAAATACGCCCAACATCACCACCCCACACTTAACGCTTTGTTTGTCCTCGAACAAAATAGTACATCCATGCAAATACCTAACTAAACTTCACAGGAGCAACACAAAATTTTCAACAAGATATACACGGCCATTATTAACAAAGAGTAGATTTCTTGATCATTACTAGAGACAACTCACCCTCCAACATAGACTTATTAAGTTGGTTAATTCATATACACAAGTTAAGCCAAAGAAAATAATATAAAACTACCCAACAATCATCAACCATGTGCGCTGACACAAAATGTTACCCATAATCACTCATAGTTTTGTATTTTTCAAAAATGTGGGTATAAGAATTTACTTGCTCTCACTCTCACAAAGAATTCTTAGATTACAACTGATGACCATATGCTTGCCCTTATTGTAATGCTCCACTAATATCAGAATGCTAAGGTTAGGATCAAATAGGTCTTTACGGGTTGTAATGTAGCCTAAAGGGACAGGTAGGACTATTTTGGCCAGAAATGGTGACTATGTTCTCTAAGAGCTTTAATACACTACATTATGAATTTTTTTACACAAACTTTTAACAACCACTCTACCTTCCTTTCATATACCAACCCCATTTTACCCATTTTGTTACTCAATCAGAAACATAATGATGGGAATATTCAACTCTGTTTTTTTTCTCTTCCTTTTTTTTTATTTATTATTTTTGTATCAAGCATCCCAATGATAGCCACCCTTGATCATAATATTTTTATGTTCCAATAAATAAACTTTAGGGTATCACTTTCAACAGTGGTAAGGTTGATGCCTTGACTAGTTTCTGGATCTTTGATTTTTGTGAGATCTACCTTCTTCGGGTTATGTAGCAACTTATGGTCTGCTGGCTATTCCTCAATGTGCTCTTTCCTTAAGATTGCAGTCAAGAAATCGCTGAAACTGAAATAGGACCTTTTATGCACCATTGCTTTTCGCATCGACATTCGTATAACTGCACCAATATTGATGGGAACATTTGTCATTAGAGCAACACCAAGCAGACTCGATCACGCGTGACCTTAGTGTATTGTGTCCTAGGAATCAAGTAGGAGTTGACTATTCTTAACCATATACGAGCTTCTCTGTTCAAACAAGCATATGGGTAAGTATTGTGATGACCATTATCTTTTTGACGAGTCCATCGGGTCATGGACCTTGATCCACACAACGTATGTCTGATGGCTCTGTAGGGAGGTCTGTTGTAGAGTTCCTTGAGTGGTGACTGATCCACACTTGGAGTTCCCAGGAAAGAGTTGAAGAAATCAACTTTTAATTGCAAGACTTGTCCCCGAATCTTTACTTCATTTCCCGTAGTCCTTGGGGACTAGTTGGCATAAAACTCTCGAGTCAAATCAAGATTACATTCGCCCATGTCTCAAAAGATAAAGTCAAGATTTAGTGCCATAATCTTTGCCAAAATGTGAGGGCAGTTCTTTGCTAAATTTTCCTTCTGCATCAAATCCATATGTACATATTTCTTCACCTTATTGTTTCTATACCATTCCTTCCTTTCCTCCTCCAGAACCCATTTGATCCCAAAAGTCCGTCGAGGCACTTAATGAGTTGAGAAATCAGTCTGGTCCTTTCTTGACCATTTTTGACCTTTTTGTGAGATGGATGCTTTCTCCTTTCCCTGTCGTCCTTTCGGAGCTATGTTATCTGAGATCATAATAGGGTCATATTAGTCTCAGGTCGTAGAATTCACTATAATCGAAAAAGAAAATAGTGATGGTACCATCCCATACTTAATTTGTTTGCACAAACTAATTGAGTGATTATGTTCGATTACTCAGACTTTATCGACATACATGTAGATGGTATGTGCCAACAACATTATCAGTGGAGTCACACTTTCAACCCTTCACTTTACATAACAATTTCTCAGTTTGGTATAGAGAAGCAGCACACAATGGTCTTCTAACCTTGACTATCATTTTCGACTTTATTTCATTGGGGCAATGCAATCTTTGAATAAGACTACCACATAGAAATCTTATCATGCAATGGCCAAGAAACAATCACACAATCTTATGCTTGTGGTTAACCAAGATCATTACATCGATGAACAAATCATTCACATAGTCACGCTTACAACTCCCAAAATTATGCATTAAGCTTCAATATTTCAACTCCATAATAATAACAAATTATGACAGTGAATACCAATCAATACATGCCAGAGTAAAATCAATATTACCTACGATAATCCTTTCACTCAATGAGATGTATTTTTTAAAAATCATAACAAACTAACCATTCTCTTATCACCAAGCACTACTACAAAATCAAGTTAACCATTATAAGTGTAGCACTAAAACAATTACGGAACATGAAAGAACAACTTACTTGGTGATAAACTCGTGATAAATCGGGAAGGTGAGCCTGCAGGATTAGATAAGAAAAGAGAAAAACTTAGAGAGAGCAAGGGTGCTTGGGCAGCTCTTAGGTTTAAGAAAAAATTGAGTGGTGTTCAAGTGTAGAGGATATATTTAAAGGATGAAGCATGGGTCAGGTTGGTCCATTCACTAACAGGTTAGTAGGCAAGAAATATGTTGATAGGCGGCACCTATAGCACTGCCTAAGCATAAGTAGGCAGCGCCTATAGCATTGCCTAAGCATAAGTAGGCAGCGCCTAACCTATTGCCTATGTTGGCATAGGCGGCGCCTAGCCTATCGCCTATGTGAGGCAGTGATCATAGGCAATGGCATAGGCGGCGCCTAGCCTATTGCCTATATTGTCATAGGCGGCGTCTAGCCTATTGCCTATGTTGGCATAGGCGGCGCCTAGCCTATTGCCTATGTGAGGCAATGAGCATAGGCAATGGCATAGGCGGAGCCTAGCCTATTACCTATGTTGGCATAGGCAATTGGAAAAATGGCGCACTCTTGGTTGAAAAAGGTCCATACCTCGAGGTCACAAAATAAAGTCGCACTGTGAAACTTTTTCTTTGGGTCGAACCTACATAACTCGAGGCGCGACTCTAATGCAAATCATACATGGACCTTACACATTTGACCACTCCCACTTACCTGCATTGTTCCATCATTCTTAGACTTACCACCATTAACATGACTCACTTCTAAATCAAAATTGGGTCTAATCTCCTCCTTTGTACTTCATGCACCTACACTTAATCAAAAACAACAAAAATGATTAGAAGGATGGGTTTCCTCCCACCAAGTGCCGTAGTTTTGGTCTTGGCTCGACTCTTCTTTTTGAATTTTTATTTATCAACAACAAACTCCTAGTAAAACAAAAATGATTAAAAATAATGGGTTGCCTCCCATGTAGCGCTTGATTTATTATTGCGGCATGACATAGTTATCTTGATTACTCTGACTTCATCAAGATATATGGTGGCTATACATTTTATCGAGTCGGTTGGACCGATATATAGTTTCACTCTTTGGCCATTCACCTTAAAGACACCACCATCATTATTTTCTAACTCCACTACTCCAGATGAGTAAACTTGGCTGATTTTGAATGGACCAGACCATTTAGACTTCAACTTACCTGGAAATAGCTTCCGTCTGTAGTTGAAAAAAAATACCAAATCACCTTTCTGAAAGTTTCATTGGATAATCCTCTGATCATTGTACTTTTTCATCCTTTCCTTGTAAAGATCTGCTCTTTCATATGAATTTAGATGGAATTCATCCATCTCGTTCAGCTGTCCAATCTCATATCTATAGCATCATCCCATTTCAGGTTAAGCTGCTTCAGTGCTCACATTGCTTTATGTTCTAGCTCAATTGGCAAGTGACAAGCCTTCCCATAAACTAGTTGGTGTGGTGACATGCCAATTGGTGTCTTAAACGTGGTTCTATATGCCCATAAGGCATCATCTAGCTTTCTGGACCAATCTTTCCTGCTGGCATTCACAGTCTTAGCAAGGATCAGCTTGATTTCTCGATTTGAAACCTCCACCTGCCTACTAGTTTGTGGGTGGTACGGTGTAGCTACCTTATGTTGCTTAACCCCATACTTTACCAATACGGATCTGAACAGCTTGTTGCAGAAATGTGATTCTCCATCGCTTATGATGGTACGAGGTACCCCAAAACGAGAGAAGATATTTCTCTTTAAGAATGCCACAACACTCTTACCTTTATTATCAGCTAGCGCGGCTGCTTCGACCCATTTGGATACATAATCCACAGCAACTAAGCTATATTTCATCCCAAATGAGCTCACAAATGGGCCCATGAAATCAATACCCCAGACATCGAATAACTCTACTTCAAGCATTTTGGATAGGGGCATCTCATGGTGCTTTGAAATAGAACCTTGCCGCTAACACTGATCACATCTTTTTACAAAATCGTAGGCATCCTTGAATAATGAAGGCCAATAATAGCCACTTTTCAGTACGTTCTTGGCCGTCCGATCAACTGCATGGTGACCTCTAACTTGGGAAGCATGGCTTGCTTCCAGTATGCTAGGCACCTCTACATCTGGGATGCACCGCCAAATAATACCATTAGCACATCATCGAAAAAGATAAGGCTCATCCCAGAAGTAATTTTCACATCATACATGAACTTTTTCTTTTGATGAAAGGAGAGATGCTCAGGAATCACTTCGCTCACCACGTAGTTGGCATAATCTGCATACCATGGTAAGTTTTCCACCATAGTTGCTAGAATCTCTTCATCGGGGAATGCATCATCAATATCAAGGTTGGTCTGCACTGTGTGCTCACTCTCAAGTCTAGATAGATGATCAGCTACTTCGTTTTCACAACCTTTGTTATCCTTTATCTCAAAATTGAATTCTTAAAGCAGTAGCACCCATCTAATTAGCCTTGGCTTGGCATCCATCTTTATCATTAGATACCTTAGAGCCGCATGATCTATATGAACCACTACCTTGGTTCCTAACAAGTAAGAACGGAACTTTTCAAAAGCATAAACAACCACAAGAAGCTCTTGTACAGTGATGGTATAGTTCTTCTATGCTCTATTCAAGGCCTTACTCGCATAGTAGATTGGATGAAATAGCTTTTCTCTTTTTTGACCAAGTACAACACCCAAGGCTACACCACTTGCATCACCCATAACTTCAAAAGGTAGAGACCAATCAGGTGCTACAATAATAGGGGCTTCAACTAGCTTCCCCTTGATGCATTCAAATGCCTTCCAGCAATCTGCACCAAAGTGAAATTTTGTTTCCTTCTCCAAAAGTTTGCATAATGGGTTTGCAATTTTAGAGAAGTCTTTAATAAACCTCCGATAAAAACCAGCATGACCGAGAAAGCTACGAACCCCCTTTACAAAAATTGGAGGTGGTAGTCTATTGATAGCTTCAATCTTGGCTCGATCAACTTCAATTCCCTTTTCAGAGACTTTATGCCTGAGAATAATACCTTTCTTTACCATAAAATGGCACTTCTCCCATTTTAGCACTAGATTGAATTCAACACATCTCTGCAAAGCCATACTCAGATTTGCCAAGCATGATTCAAATGACTCACCTACAACCAAAAAGGCATCCATAAACACCTCCAAGGTTTCTTCAACCATATTAGAGAAAATGGACATCATACACCGCTGAAAAGTGGTAGGTGCATTACATAACCCAAATGGCATTCGTTTGAATGCAAAAGTACCATAAGGGCATGTAAAAGTGGTCTTCTCCTGATCTTCAGGAGCAATGCAAATCTAATTATATCCAGAATAACCATCCAAGAAATGGAACCATCCCTTTCCTACCAATCGATCAAGCATTTGATCCATGAATGGCATTGGGAAGTGGTCCTTTAACGTCCACGAATTTAGCTTCCGGTAATCCATGCATACCCTCCACCCTGTGATAGGCCTGAGTGGAATTAGCTCATTCTTCTCGTTTGCTACTACTGTCATGCCCCCTTTCTTGGGCACACATTGTACAGGTTTCACCTATTTACTGTCTGAGATTGGATACACCACCCTTGCATCTAACCACTTTATGATTTTTTTCTTCACTACCTCTTGCATAGGTGGATTCAGACGATGCTGATGCTCAATAGTGGGTAAGCAATTTTCTTCCAGCTGAATCTTGTGCATACATATGCCAGGAGGGATACCAATTATATCAGTAGTAGTTTAACCAATAGCTCTCTTATACCTCTTCAGAACAGAGATGAGAGCCTCTACTTGTTGTTCACTTAAATTAGCAGCAATAATAACCGGCAGTGTATTTCCACTACCTAAGAATGCATACCTTAGATGACTGGGTAGCTCTTTCAATTCTAGCACAGGTGGCTCTTCAATGGATCGCTTCACCGGTGGTGAAGGTCGATTCTTAAGGTCAAGGTCCAGCTTTTTGGGGGCATATGAATAAGAACCCATTCCTGTCAAAGCACAGATAGCTTTTTTGTGCTCTTCAACATCGTCACGCTCAAAGTTCAAAAGCACAGCAGCCAGTGGCTCAATAGTAAGCTGCTTCTCTAAAGATATTTCCTTTTCATCCTCATAATAAACATCAGCTATAGAGAACACATTTATATCTTTGGGCTGCTTCATTGATTTTCATACATCAAAATGCACCACTTCATCATTCATCCAAAATAGAAGCTCATTTGCTCGTAAATCAATAAGCACACTTCCTGTTGTGAGGAAGGGTCGACCAAAGATTATGGACCCCTCAAAATCCACCTCGCAATCCAAAATAACAAAGTCTACGAGAAAAATGAAGGTAGAAACCTTCACTAATACATTATACAAGATACCAACAGGTCATTTTACCGACCTATCTGCCATTACAAGCCGCATGTTGGTTGGTGTAGGATCGCCCAACCCTAACTGTCTATAGATGGCTAGTGGCATCAAATTAATGCTAGCCCCTAGATCACATAAAACCTTAGCAAAGTCTAAAGATCCAACCGTGCAAGGAATAGTGAAAGCACCCAGATCTGCCTTCTTTTGTACCAAAGACCTTGTGGCAATGGCACTGCAATAATGAAAATTATCTGCCAGTTCATAGCTCGCTGCCCTTTTCTTTGTCAAAAGGTCCTTCATGAATTTAGCCTACCCTAGCATTTGCTCCAGTGCCTCCACCAAAGGCACATTTATAGTCAGCTGCTTCAGCATGTCATGAATTCACTGAACCTGTTGTCATCAGCCTTCTTCTTCAATCTCCAAGGAAAAGGTGGTGGTGGATTTGGAAGAGTTTTCTCCGCCACTTTGTTTTTATTGTGCTTCCCATTATCAATCTATTCAGTCTGTTGACATCTAGGTGTAGTATCATGAACGTTCTCATCCTGATCTTTAACTTCTACAGAATCATCACAATCTGCTTCAATAACATTTTCCTCTATACTATCAACCATGGGCTTGCCCTTGGATGGATTTTCCAACACTTTACCACTCCTGGTTGTAATAGCGAAACATGATCCATCTTTCCTTGGATTTTGGATAGTGTCACTCGGTAAGGTGCCAACTTTTCTTTGATTGAATGTCCATGATAGTTGACTCATTTGTTTTTTCAGCTATTTTATTAAAGTAGGATGTGAGTCAACCAATTGATTTATTGAGGACAAATTATTTTTTACTTCAGTTACTCACATGTTAGTTGCCTCCACTCCTTTCAACAGCTTAGCCATCATGTCCTCCATGGACATCTTCCCAGAGCTAGTTGCAGCAGCTTCACGATTTCCAGGAGGGACATACAAACCACTACTTTCATTCTTATTCTTCCAATTCCCTTGATCTCGGTCCTTGTATCCAGATTTTTCATAACAGTTCTGACCTTGGTTTCCTTGGGCATTGCCTCGAAAACCCCCAGGAGTGTTCAAGTAATTTGCTTCCTCCTTAGAATCAGAGTCATCTCTTCCCTGTGATACAATAGCCTTGACCCTTTCTGTCTTCCCTAATAATAAATGCTTGGTAAGAAGGTCCATCTACATTTTTATGTAAGCCATATCTTGGTCACGTTCCTTTTCTCTTCGCCTTTGTTCTACCGTCATGCCAATAGATACAGTAGAGATTGCTACCTCAAAATCCCTGGTATGCCAAGCTCTACTCTGCTTTGTCATATGATCTAGCATATCACATGCCTCAATAAAAGTAAGGTCCATGAATGAACCACCGGCAGCATTATCTACCACTGGCTTAGTCACCGAGTTCAAAGCCCTATATAATATTTCCATCAAGTGGACATTGGTCATCTGATGATTTGGGCACCGCATAAGATTCTTCTTGAACCTCTCCCATGTCTCGTGGAGAGCTTCAGTTGGAAGCTGTCTAAAATTACTTATCTCATCTCTTAATTGTGCTCTCTTCGATGGCGGAAAGAATCTTTCTAGGAAAGCTTCTTTCAGTTGCCTCCAATTAGTAATAGAGTAAGGAGTTAGCTTGTTTAACCATAGAGTTACCTCTCCAGATAAAGATAATGGAAATAAGCGCAGTTGGATCGCATTCTGTCCAACCCCTGGATTGTCAAACGATTTGCATGTTGAGATAAAATTAATCAGATGCATGTTTGGGTTGTCGCCTGTAAGTCTACCAAATAACCCTTTGAGTTGCAATAGCTGGATCATGGTGCTAGTGATATTGAACTTGGCTCCGGGTACCAAGGGCGGAGGACTAATATCCCCTGTGGCACCAGCCCCATCCAAGTCGTCATCATCATTATCAAACGTAACCTGCACAGCTCGGCGTTCAGGTCTCATTCTAGATTGACGATCTCTGTTGACATTCCTGTTCACTAGTGCAACCACATCATCTGCACGCCTTGGATTTAATAACTCATCATCACCCAAGTCCTCATCCTTAAGGTTTGGTACCCAACCTGGGTTATCAGCATTCTGTTGATTTACTTGCGTAGCTGCTAATGCAGCTAATCTAGCTTGCTCCTGTTGAGTGGCCATCCTTTCAATGTCTTGTTGTGCATCCATTCTGCCAATGAGCTGTGGTTCATGATTTATAGGTAATAATGGCTGACCAGATCTTCGGGTATTTGGCATGCACTCCACCAAACCTGAACAAAACAAAAACAACAAACAAAAAGTAAAATTTGAGAATCTTTGACCAAAGGGTCTATTAACTATCACAAACTTAGTTGAAAACTGTATTCCCTGGCAACGGTGCCAAAATTTGATAAGCCCAAATTACAACTCTAGTTAGAAAGTGTAAGCAGTCGTTGTCAAATATAAAACCCAACTGGGTTGGGTGTCGAATCCCACAGGGAATACTATGGTCACTAAGTATTGTAATTATTATTAGACTGTTGATCGAAGGTTCCAAGAAAAAGGGGGTTTTGCTTTAAGTTCACAATAATATTATCAGTGTAACGATGAGATGATATGTGTAATGATATTTTGATCACAGATAATGACAAGTTACGGTTATGTCCACCTTGTAGCTTCTACTTCTCTATTAACTATGAGTAATACAGATTTTATGCATGCCTGCACTTATAGAGAGAAGTATTCTAATTCTAAATCCAAGTGTCTTTCAACCATCAAGGATTTATTCACCTTAGTTCTTTCAAATCTAAAGTGTACAACAAATTGTACGAACTCTCCAAGAAGTTAATCCTGCTAGGGCATTAACGTGTAAATTAGAGGTTGGAAACCCTAATTTCTCGTCACACTCTCTTTTCCAAACAGTAACTTTTCTATCAAACAAGTTATTGCTATAATGGCGTATTCCCTATGTTTGCAACCACGAGAATTCAATCAAAACGAAGAGAGTAATGATATAAGTGGATTAACACATCATAAATTCAAAAATCCATAGCAATAGAGAGTATACTACAAGGTTTCCATAACCCTAAAAAATAAGCTTAGCTACTCATGAATAAAACAGAAATCAACATAGAAATATTCATCATACCAAAACTTAGAATGATCTTGGTAATGAAGATGACTAGCGAAATTAAGAGAGAAACATGTTTCTCTCTCTCTATCCTCACGCTAAGCTCTCTTCCTTGTGTTCAAAATAGTACAGAATCTGAATAATTGAATTATCCCTAAAAATTCAGCAATAAAGCTTTTTTAATAACATCCTTCTCTAATAAATTTCTACTGTAATCCTTAACTATTTAAAAATACTGAGTTTGCCCGGGAAAAAGTTCCCATGCATCACATTCAGTCCAAAAGCTGCTTTCCCTTTAATGTGAAGTTTTCCTTTGCTGTCCACAGGTCCCCAAAGTGCTGAAATCTTCCTCATTAGTACCTGAAAAGCATGCTAATCACATAGGTCAGCTCACTTACTTAAAAATGGACTAAAAGTGCAAGACTTATGTATTTTATTCTCAAAACTTAGCTAAAACATGGGTAAGTTATGGTGCTTAGACGTATAAATACGCCCAACATCAACCAGCTCCCATGGTTTTCAAAGGGGAGGTAAGAAAATTCTATTATATAATAGATTTCTTGGACGATGGGTTGAGAATGGCTACCTAGGTGCAAGGTAAAGAAATAAAGATAGATAAAGAGGCACTAGGAAAGATTCTGGATGATCCTATTATTTGTGTAAGTAATGTTATTAAAAAATAGGCCTCAACTGAGTTCATGGTAGATGGCTCAAAGGTGGGAGGGATATCAATAGCTAGATTAAGAATAAAATTTCTCACAAGTGAGTTCAAATTTGTGTTTGAATTTACAAACAAGGTTCTTTTACCCATGTCTGAGAAAAGGACCATTGCTGCTACTGTTGATTTGTTTGTGATTGAATAATTGAGCAAATTTGAGTTGAAAAGTCTGTATGCTCTATTGTTAGAGCACATGAATAATCTCATCCATAAGAAGGAAGGCAAACATGGGATGCCTTATGGGTACTTCTTCAACAAGGTGTTTGATAATTTTTGAGTGATTGGGACTAAAGAGACTCTTAAAATTGTAAAACAAAATTTTAGTCTAACACCTTTGGTGGAAAATGAATGCATAGAGTGAAAGGTGGGAACTACATCCCAAGAATTAAAAATATTTGTTGTTCACGAGAATTGAAGCAAGGAAATGAAAGATATGAGAACTAAGCTAGCTGATAAATATATTGATATTGTGCACTTGAAGATACAGAATTAGAACTTTTCCTTAAAGCGACTTGATTCTACAAAGGAACTTGCAGAAAAAAATCTAAAGCTCCATACCAAGGTTGTATAACTCAATAAGGAGGGTGAAGGGGTAAATACGGAATTTAAAGACCTTATTAAGTGATTGTTGAATGCTCATGTTGTAGAGAGTTCTAAAATAGACTTTTTGCTTAAATCTTTCTCCCCTATGCCCCCCTCTACCAAAGTCCTATTGTACTTGTGTCATGTTTTATCCTTATGTTATTTTCAATTTCTAATTTCTATTGTGGATATTAAAGATAGTTGTGTTATATTTATATTATAATAGCTATACTGGTGCAGATCTTACTTTACAATGAATGAATCCTTTATTTGCGTCATTTGTTTCTTTTTTAAAGTTGTTCTTCATGATAATGTGGTCCTAGTGGCCATGAGTTAAGTAACTTGTGCTTATTTTTCTCTTGGTTTACTGTTATCACTTTTTAATGATGCCAAAAGAGGGATGGATATGGATTTATGTGGCAAGGATCACGTAAAAGGTGCATATTCATATGTGTTGAATGCAATACTAGTGAAGTCTGATGGCATACTAACAGGAGCAAGAATGTTTAATATTTATAGATCATGTGATAGATGAATAAATAAACTTGATAAGCACTGATATGTGTAGTAATATTGACTGGGGGGGACAATAAAACAGTATGAATGAATTTTGAGGCAAATTTACAACAAGGCGACCAGGTCCCTAATGTCACACATCAAATCCTATAAGGGCAGACAGGAACCCGTAGCCGTGAAGGCCTGAGAGAACCAATCCATGAACTTTTAGTTATCATGCATGTAACTATAATAACTAAAGGTTTTACCATACATGGATATAATGCATTGATGAGATATAAACAACATGCCCAAAACTATATACATACCAAACTTGGCCGTTGGGGCCATGACATCCAAAAGATAAGACAATATCATGCTTAACTTTACATTAGTCTACAAATCCTCTAAAAGATACATAGACATTTTGTTAAGGTTGGTACAAACCTTCACCTTACTCTTGACTACTTTACAATACCAAAATATGTAAAACAAACTCGAAAATCCCTAAATCAATATGGAGCTCACCAATAGTCATTACATATCCTGGGCACCTACTGAGAAGGTGTATTTACTAAGCATCTATGCCTGAAACATGAAATACAAGTTTCCCATAAGGGGCGTCAGTATGAAAGTAAATACTAAAAATGTTAGACTAAAATTACCACATATGATACTCGAGCTCAACGAAAATCAAATATAAGTGTACAAATAGTAATACTAGACCACCTTTATATATACTTTTAGGATCAATTAAATTACATTCCTTTATTCATTTTACCTTTCTTACTTCAAAATCTTTGTAAGCCATATGATGAAAATGACCAGCTGATTAGTGGTAAATGGACAAATTTGGATCGGGCCATGCTAGGCATACGCACCTAAGCTGCCACAAATAAATTAACATTGGGATCGTACCATTCTAGTCTTACGCCCCTGAGCTACCACCCACATATAATGTATCGAGATCGGCCCAAGCTAGTCTTATGCCCCTAAGATACAACCATTTTAATACAGATTTGGCTTGCTTAGTTTATTTAGACTTTGAGATAGTTACTTTGGAGGTCATAAAATTATGGTATCTTGAAATAACAATCTACCAATAAGAGACATGTATATGGTAACTTAATGCAAAAAAATGAGTTAGGGAGTGGTTGGCACACAAAGAAAGTATTTAGGAGCTGAAAAATAACACATGGGACTTATTTGAGTAAGCGGAGATCTCCTAAAATTTTCTAATGAAAATAGATATGCAGGCATAATAATAGGCATGTATTAAGGTGTTTTAATAGGTTAGAGAGTGGGAACAAGGTCCTTTGATACATGGCATATAATACGCTGCTATTACGAAACACTTGTCATAGGATAACCTTGGAAGCTTACTTGATGGACCAAATTTCCTATTTCATGCCAAAGATTGCAAAATGGAGTATGCCTTACATACCTGGTCGTACAACTCCATTACTAACCCAAATTGACTTCCCACAATTTTATTACTTATCTATAATAAAATATTTGGTAAAATAATACTAGCAACCAACCCATACATTTGGGCTATTTAACTCCACTAAAACATAGCCGAGCAGTAAGCCCTTAATTTATAAAAAAAAAGGGTGTTATTTTAACACTTTTCTCCTCCACTTACATCCACATACCATACATATTCTTATAGGATCCCCCGACACAACATTGGTTTCATTACACCCTCCAAACAATACATGAAATAGAATGGGCAGTAGACGTATACAATTATTAGATCGGTTGTGTACCACCATACCCTTTTTCTGTATTTCAATACAAAATAATTACACCATTTGAAAACATCAACCTAGAATTCCCCAATATATGCACATAAAATAGTCCACAAAACATCCCAAAATCCCTTTTGTTGTAGAAATCAAATATTGAACTCATCATCTCTTGAGTTCTCAAAAACAACACATCCATAATTCTTTCCCCAGTTCATATATAAGGAGAACAAAGTGGGGTGGTCACCTTACCTTAATTATGCAACTTATACGTTTAATTTGAAATCCACAAGAACTACAACATTCACTTTCCTTCACAATTTAAACCAAAGAAGAAAACAGATCTCTTAATAACAAAGAAAAAGTGAGCAAGTAGCTTGTTCCATATTCTGCCATGAATTAATAAGTAAGCACTCATAGAATGTTTTCATAATCTTTCATGAGATAATTAAGCTAAACCATAAGTGTTTTCACTTACCTTGGCTTTCAAAGGTTGAGGTTTCTTCAAGAACCCTTGAAAGAAAAATAGGGTCACTCCTTGTTTTTTGAGAGAGAGAAGAGAGAATTTGTGAAATATACTCTTTTCATGACTTAGAAATTAAGGAAATCACTAGAAACTTATCCTCATAAAGGCCCTATTTTTTCCACCTCCTTAGCTGCATTTTTGACCTTAAACTTGGTCAAATTGATACAAGCACATGATGCACCTACTTAAAGAGATTAAGCTGCTCAAAACGGTCAAAGTAGGTGATGCACCTACTTGCTTAGTTACTTAGTTGGGCTCAATTACATTTGGGCCTTGGCAGATTTGTGTGCTTAGCCCTTTCTCCATTTTTTCTTCTTCTATTACTTAATTTGGGACTAAATAAGAGTACTAACAAATGCCTAAATCTGATCCATGGAGTTGGGTCATTAACTTGGCTCGTATAATTCTAGTAGGTGAGTCACCTACTAGCATAATTAAGTCACGCAAGAACCTCAACAAATTACTCCATTTTTAGTTCGTAATCCCTTTAATCTAACTTAAAACTTGTATACACTCGATCACTTCAAACTTTAGATTCAAATACTATCTTACAATCCTATGTTTAAAAAGTTGTATCGACATTAACTTGATTGCATCATATTAAAACAAACGGGCAGCATTTATAATTCTATCTACACCATTAATACTCGCATAACAAATCTTATATGTTACCTATACCATAAGCATATACCAAGATCCATATAATTAGAACAAGTAAAAGCAAAATAAGATATATTACATCCTCCCCCCATAGGAAAATTTGTCCCCAAATGTTAGCATAATTGTCAAACCAAAACAAGTACAAGCCTATGTTTAATACTCATGTTATCACATCATACTTATATATTACACGGACTTGTTATTTCCCCAATTCAGCATCTTTAACTTTCTCTTTGTATTTGAACAAATGGGGGTACATGGATTTCATCGGTTCTCCAGCTTCCCATGTTATCTCTTCTACTTATTCGTTTCTCCAAAGCACTTTTACAAAACCTATTTCTATATTCCTTAACTTCTTAACCTGTTGATCTAGGATAGAAATGCATATTTCTTCATAGGTGAGATCTTGTGTACCTTGCACATCTTAAATAGGAGTAATATGAGATGTATGTCCGATGTACTTTCAAAGTATTGAGACATGGAACACTGGATGGTCTATTGAAAACTCTTGGGGTAGTTCTAACTCATAAGCGACTTGGCCAAACCTCTGATTAGTCTTATATGGGCCTATATAAAGTGGAATTCATTTCTTTCTTACAAAATCTCATAACCCCTTTATTAGTGATGCCTTTAAGAATACCCAATCACCTACAGCCAACTCTAACTCCCTTTTTCTAACATCTGGATATGACTTGTGTAGACTTTGTGTTATTTCTATCCACCATTGGATAACATTAACCTTTTTCATAGCTTTATCAACAAGATCTAGCCCGAACAAGGCCGTTTCACCCACTTTAAACCATCTAATTGGTGATCTACACTTTCTTCCGTACAAAGCTTCATATGGTGCCATTTTGATATTTGATGATAGATATTGTTGTAGGTAAACTCGATGAGAGGTAAATGATCATTCCAACTACCATTAAACTCCAAAACACAAGATCATAGTATATCTTAAGGTGTTGTAATGGTACATTCCGCTTGTCCATCTATTTGAGGGTGGAAAGCTGTGCTTAAATTAACTTGTGTTCCTAAATTTCTCTGAAAAGATTTCCAAAAATTTGCTGTAAATTGAGCTCCCAGATCTAATATAATAGACATTGGCACTTAGTGTACCCAAAATATCTCTTCAATATAAATTTTTTCATACTCTTCAACTGTGTAAGTGTTCTTAACTAGTAGGAAGAGAGCTAATTTGCTAAGCCTATCAACTATCACCTATATGGAATCAAACTTTTGAGATATGCGAGAAAACCAGTGATGAAATCCATGTTGATCATATCCCACTCTAGATTGGAAGATGTATACATTGCATATAACCTCGTATCTTTTGGTGCTCTACCTTAACTCTTTGATAATTTGGATATTCAGCTACAAATTTTGCAACATTCTTCTTTATGTCACCCCACTAATATATTCCTTTATAATCATGATACATTTTAGTTGATCCCAAATGTATTGAATACTTTGAATGATGTTCCTCTATTCCAATCCTCTTTCTAAGCCCCTCTATATTTGGCACACACAATCTATTTTGGCACTTAAATAATCCCTCTTTCGTAAGCTCAAATGCCTTTGTCATACCATATTGTACATTCTCCTTAAGTTGTAATAGTATGGGATCTACTTATTGCTTATTTTTCACTTCAGCTACTAATAAAGATTCTGCTGCATTATGCACAATAAGCCCCTCATCCAGAGTTTCAAGAAGGTAAACCCCTAAATTCGCTAGTTAGTACAAATCTTTAGTAATCCCTTGTCTTTCTATATATGGTGCCATAGCCATAAAACGTAAAGCATCGGCTACCATATTTGTTTTCTCCCGATGATATGTGATATCAATATCATAGTCTTTTAATAGCTTAAGCCACCTTTGCTACCTCAAGTTTAGATCCTTTTGGCTAAAGATATATTGCAAACTCTTGTGGTTAGTATATATGTCAACATGAATCCCATACAGGTATAGGCACCATATCTTTAAGGAAAATATACCGCTGCTAGCTTAAGATCAGGTGTTGGATAATTTTCTCATGTGGACACAATTGTCTTGAGGCATATCCTATTATATTACCATGCAACATCAACATGCATACTAAGCAAATCCTTGAAGCATCACAATACACGTCATACCCTTATTTGGCTTTTGGAAGTACCAATACGGGTGTAGAAGTCAACTTATTCTTCAGATATTGGAAATTCCTTTCACATGCATCATTCTATTGAAACTTGGAAGCTTTGTGATTTAAATTTGTTAAAGGAGAAGAAATTGAAGAAAAACTTTCAGCAAACACCCTATGATAACCTACCAACCCAAGGAAACTATGAATTTCTATAGGTGTTGTAGGTCTTGGCTAGTTTTACACAGCTTCTATCTTTTGAGTATCAACCTTTACTCCTTCATCAGATATAATATGACCTAAGAATGCCACAAATATTAACCTAATTTCACATTAAGATATCTTTGGTTATAGTTTCTGATCATGAAGAATCGGTAACACGTGTTGTAAGTGACTGGCATGGTCCTCCTTTGATTTAGAATAAACCAGAATATCATCTATAAAAACTATCTTGAACACATCTAAGAATGGCTTGAAAACTCTATTCATCAAATCTATAAAATTTGTGGGTGCATTAATTTTCCCAAAGGACATGACTAGAAACTCGTAATGATTGTATGATGTTCGAAAGGCTGTCTTGGGTATGTCCTCCTCTTTTACCTTACTTTGGTGGTAACCTGGCCTTAAATCAATCTTTGAAAAACACTTGGTGCCTTTTAAGTGGTCAAATAAATCATAAATTCTTGTAAGGTGATATTTGTTCTTAATAGTAACCTTATTAGTTTTCAGTATTCAATACAAATTCTCAATGAGCCATCTTTCTTATGCACAAATAAAATTGGCACTCCTCAATGGGACATAATGGGCCTTATGCATCCTTTTTCTAACAAGTCTTTCAATTGCTCTATCAACTCCTATAATTATGTTGTGGCCATTCTATACACTAGAATTGATATTGGTTGAGTACCTAGAATTGCTTCAATACCGAATTCTACTTCTCGTTCTAGAGTAAAACCTAGAATTTCTTCAGGAAATACATTGAGATATTTATTTACCAATAGAATAGTGTAAAGAGTTGGTGGCTCCTTATCTATATCCTTAACTCTAACTAGATGGTATATGTAACCATTGGGAATCATCCTTTTTTCCTTGAAATAAGAAATAAGAATACATCCTCTTAGTTTGGAAATCTACCGTGGCATAGCAAAAATATAATTAATCCATACCCATTATAGCATTAAAATCTACCATTTCTAACTATGCCAAGTCATCCATTGTATCGCGATCATAAATAGTTACTATAAAATTTTGATACACTCTCCTAGCAATAATAGATCACCACCTGGCGTAGACACTTCAAATGGCTTAACTAGTAATTTTGGTGTTCTTTTGTACTTTCCAGCAACCAATAGAGTGACATATGATAATTTAGAACCCGAATCAATTAATCATGTGAAAAGATAGACATTGTACCTGTAACCACATCCTAATAAGCCTCTAAATTTTGTCGATCTGCTTAAGTATATGAAGAATTCTGAACTCCACTAGAGCTAGTTGTTTCTTTATCACCTCTACCATGACCCCTAGGTTGTACACCCTTACCTGAATAAGGCAATGATGATGATAATGCAATGTCTTATCAAATAAGTTGTGCCATATCCCTAAAGCTACTTTGTGGGCATTAGCTCATCATATGCCCTAACGTACCACACCAAAAGCATGAATTTGTCCCAAACCAACATGCACCTAAATAAAGCTTTCCACATTATTTACATGGCTACCAAGGAGGTCTTAATTTTCTCATACTCCCTTGCTTTTGATAACCCGTTGTTCGTGAACTCTAACTTTTACTTCTTTGCCCAAACTGGTATACTTTAGACCCCTGAAACTGTGGTAGAGCACTAGCTGTAGAATAAAAGATAACAGCCTAGGAAGTCTATTAGAAAAATGGGGCCTAAACTCTCCTTGTGATGCCATTAACTGCTCTTTAGATCTGTCTCTCTTGGTATACTTTTTTTCTAATTCTTGTGTTCTTCTTCTTTACCTCTGATGCTCCATTTTTTTGAGTAAAATCTTGTATCCTTGCTATGTCTGTGCCTTTGTTCAAAGCAGCAATAGTACAATCTCTAACGAGATATGGATACAATCTATCCATATATCGATGAACTCTATCATCCATAGTATCTACTACATTAGGAGCCTACCTATACAAAGAGTTAAATTGAAGGTTGTACTCCCTTACGCTCATATTCCCTTGGTAAAGATTTAGGGACTGATCTTCGCGAGCCTCTCAGGTATTAAATGAAAGGTAATGATCAATAAATTCCTCTTTAGACTCTTTCCAAGTAGCTGAAGGTGCATCAATACCCATAGATCATTTCTAGTCTTTATACCAAGATATAGCCTCCCTTTTGAATCTATATGATGCTAGCTCAACTATCTCATTACCCGATACATGCATTACATCTAGAGCCCTTTTGATTTTATCAATAAAGTCCTATGGGTCTTCATTAATATCTAATACGATAAAGGTGGGAGGATCTATATTAAGGAAATCCTGCATCCCTAGGCTAGCTCCCCTATTTGCACCACTAGGACCTGTGGTTGGAATACTTTGTTCTTGAGCTTGTGTAGAAACTATACGAGCCAACAATTACTACATTCCTTAGATCTTGGTCAGTAGCATTAATATGTGGTTCTAAGGATATGGTTCTTCTCCTCCTTAGAACTTTTGGAGATGGAAGAGTAGAAGAAGTTTTTGATACAAGCTCAGCTTAACCCTCACTTTGATTAACTCGCCTAGGTGGCGACTAGCTGGTCCCTTCTTCGAAAGCCACATCTATTCTCTTACATATATTCTTACTCCTTGTAGTAACTGGCATCCTTACATTAATAAAAGAAATTCAATGGTTAAATGTGACTTCACCTACAGCATGGGCTCTATTGCATGATCTAAGATATGAAGAAAAAGAGACAACACCTAAATATCCCATAGCCTCTTGATTATAGATATGTTTCAAAACACACCGCTAAGTAAGACTCTACGTAGACACGGCGTTGTAAATTCCCTAGGATGACGTGCTGTGATACCACTTTAACCTTTTGTCATGCCTCAAATCCTATTAGGGTGGATAGGCACCCATATCCATGAAGGCCCGAGAGAACCAATCCATTACCTTGTACTCCTCATGCATGTAGCTATAATAACTAAAGGTTTTACCATACATGGATATAAAGAATTGATAAGAAATAAATGACATGCCTAATACTATATGTATACCAGACTTGGACGTTGAGGCCATGACATCTAAAATATAAGACACTATTATGCTTAACTTTACATTAGTCTACAAAACCACTAAAAGATATGTAAACATCTGGTTAAGGTTGGGACAAACCCTCGCCTTACTCTTGGCTAATGTACATTACCAAAATATATAAAAAAGACTCGAAAAGTCCTAAATTAATACGTAGATCACCAATAGTTGCTGGATATCCTGGGCTCCTACTGAGATGGTGTATTTCCTAAATCACCTGAGCTGCAGCATGAAATACATGTCCCCCATAAGGGGTGTCAGTACGAGAGTATGTACTGAATATTTAAGGCTAAAATTAACCTCATATGATATAGGAGCTCAATGGAACGTAGATATAAGTGTACAAATAGTACTAGTAGACCACCTTTATATATACGTGCAAGATCAAGTACATTACATTTCTTTCTTCATTTTACCTTTCTTACTTCCTAATCTTTGTAAGCCATATGATGCAAATAACTAGTTGATCAGTGGTAAATAGATAAATTGGAATTTGCTCATGCTAGGCTTACGCTCTTGAGCTACCACCCATATATAAAGTATCGAGATTGGCTCATGATAGTCTTATGCCCCTAAGCTAGCACTCATTTAATACAAATTTGTGTTACTTAGTTTATTTAGACTTTGAGATTGTTACTCTGGTGATCATAACATTATGGTGCTTTAAAACAATAATCTACCAATAAAAGACATGTAAATAGGAACTTAATGCAACAACAATGAGGTATGGAGCGGTTGTTACACAAATGAAGTATTTAGGAGCTGAAAATAACATATAGGACTTATTTGAGTAAAAAGAGAAATCCTAAACTTTTTTAATAAAAATAGATGTGCAATCTTAATGATAGGCATGTATAGAGGTGTTTTAATATGTTAGAGAGTGGGAAAAAAGTCATTGGCTACATGAGATATAATATGTTGCTATTATGTATTAATTGTTATAGGATACCCTTGGAAGCTTACTTAATGGACCAAATGTCCAATTTCCTGCCAAAGAGTGTCCCTTACATACCTAGTCATACAACTCTGATACCAACCCCACTTGACTTCCCACCTTTTGGATTACTTATCTACAAGAACATATATGGTAAACTAATATTAGCAACCAACCGACATGTTTGTGCTATTTAACTGCACAAAAATAGTGCTCGGGAAGTATGCCCTTAATTTATCAATCAAGAGTGTTATTTTAACCCTTTTATCCTCCACTTACATCCACATACCATACATATTCTTATAAGATCCACAAACATAACTTTGGGTTCATTACACCCCTCAAACAATACACAAAATAGAATGGGCAGTAGTCATATACAACCATTAGTTCAGTGGTGTACAACCACACTCTTCTTATATATTTCAATACAAACTAATTACAACGTTCCCCAATATCAAATCGACAGCCCCCAATATATACACACAAAACAGTCCACAAAACAGCCCCAAATCCCTTTTTGTTATAGCAATCAAATATTACACTCATTATCTATTAAGTTCTCAATAACATCATATCCGTAATTCTTTCCCAAATTCATATATAAGGAGAACAAAGTGGGGAATTCACCTTAACTCAATTCTACAACTTCTCCTTTAAATTTGAACTCCACAAGAACTTCAACATTAACTTTCCTTCACACTTTAAACGAAAGAAGAAAAGAGATCTCCCAATAACGAAGAAAAAGTGAGCAAGTAGCTTGTTCTATATTCCGCCATGGATTAATAATTAAGCACTTATAGAATGTTTTCCTAATCTTCCATTTGATAATAAATCTAAACCATAAGTGTTTTCACTTAATTTGGCTTGCAAAGGTTGGGGTTTCTTCAAGAACCCAAGAACAAAAAATAGGTTTGCTCCTTGTTTTATTAGGGAGAGAGGTGAGAATTTGTGAAATATACACACTTTTTGTGACTTTTAAATAATGAAAATGACCAGCAATTTGTCCTTATAAAGGCCCGATTTTGGCCACCTCCATAGTTGCATTTTGTACCTTAATATTGGTCAAATTTGTCCAAGTAGGTTATGTCGTACTTAAAGAGATTAAGCTATTCAAAAGGGTCAAAGTAGGTGATACACCTACTTGCTTAATTTATTTGTTGGGCTCAATTACATTCGTCCTTGGTAGATTTGTGTGCTGAGCCATTTCTCCATTTTTTCTTCTTTTATTACTTAATTTGGTCCAAAATATGTATACTAATAAATTCCCAAATTTGATTGATAGACTTGGTCCATTAACTTGGCTCATATAACTCAAGTAGGTGACTCACCTATTATCTTAATTAAGTCAAGAAAACACCTCAAAAAATTACACTATTTTCAGTTTTTAATCCCTCTAATCTAACTTAAAACTTCTATACACACGGTCACTTCAAACTTTAGATTTAAATACTACCTTACGATCCCAAGTTTAAATAGTTTTATCGATGTTAACTTTGTTGGATCACATTAAACCATACGGTCAGCATCTATAATTCCATCTACACCATTAATACTCGCATAAAAAATATCTTCTGTTAGCTACACAGCAAGGCTATACCACGTTTCATATAATTATGACACGTACAAGTAAAATATGAGATGTTATACCTAAGTTGCATGATATATTAGCAGGTGGAAGCATGGTGCATAATAAGAGTGGGAACATTCATTGACAGTAGTAGTGGTAATCAGTCTGACTGAATAAGGTTAATGAATTTGATGCTCCAAGTTCTATAGTACAGTTCCATGCTTTGTTATTATAAAAGAGGAGGTAATTGTTAAATCCTATTTTATTGATGATCAGTTGACAACAAGGGTCCAGGTTCTGTGATTTTCATTATTGAACTATAAATACAAAAGAATTTTTCTCAATTGTTTTTTTTATAATAAGAATTTGGAAGAGGGAATTATGCAAAAACTCAACTTTGTAACATTCTCAAGTTCTTAATTTCTGTATGTACTGAAAAACTGAGCGTTCTTGAGTCAAGTCATGGTATATAATTGAATTGCTCATGTTGTAAAGTACTGATTTATTTGTGCTTATGAGAGCGCTTAGGCAGAGTTACTTGAGTTTGATATTTGTTAGAGTTAATCAATATCAAGGTGAGTTCTTGACAGATTTGTCAAGGTAGGTTTGTAAGATTTAGTACAAACCAGTTTAGCCTAGAGTTAGGCTAGTATCGAGTTTGTAATCAAGAGTTTTGTTATAGTAAATTATTGAGTTCTTGTAAGGGAAAGTCCTGGGTTTTCCTCCATCAGGCATGGAGGTTTCAAAATTAAATCATTGTTTTCTTTACTTTCCTACAAGATTTTCTTTCTAAATGCTTTACTAGTTTATTGCATTTGTTTCACTATAAGAGAGCTAGTCCCTCATTGTGTTGTGCAATCCCTTTACGTTTCAATAGGGTTAAAACCTTTCATAAGAGATCATCATCCATCTAATCTTTCATAAGTTATAAAAAAATCTTTTCATCTTTAAATCATTACTGTACTACTCTCTAGGTAAGAGGACACTATAGTATTTCCTATGCGAAGAATTAAAGAATTCCATAAAATATTTATTGTAATTTAAAGATTGGATTCACATTCTTTTTATCTATCATGGATCAATTTGCTGGAAACTTTTGCATGTCTATATTTTTTATCATTATGAGTGCCTAAATCTTTCTTTTGGGGTTATACCTAAATAGGTTGTGAGTAGTGCATAGGTTTTATTTAATTATCTATCTAATTAGTTAAGAGTTATGGGGTTTTCTATTACTCTATGTTTGAACCTAAATTTATGGGTAAAAGACCCAATTGGTTTGGATCCAAAATCATAATTGAAAGAGGGATGTTGGTGATGAGTTGTAGTGAACAACTATTTGATACTACTTATTTCCTTGGCATTATCTTATAAATATGGATGTTAAGTGAAGAAGCTAAGTTGAAGGGCATCATCCTAGCAATAGGGATGCTAAGTTGAGGTCTTTGATTGGCTCATTGTGCATGCTCATTTATTATTCCAGAGAATCCATGAGTGAAATTTAGTGTTTTGTTGAAAGACTTAACACTAAGAGTTAAAATCTAGCCAACCCTAATCATTGACTAAATTTTGATAAATTCGCAATTACCTCTGCATGAATTTGTACCTAGAATGGCATAACCCCAAGAGATGCTCCTGATTGATTATACTTTAATTATTCTTTGCCTCAAGTTATTCTTCTTAAAGCCAAAAAACATTGTATACTCTTAAAGACATTCAAAATCCCAAAAATATTTCTATCATAGGTTTGAATTTAGCAAATAATTTATTTTCAAACCTACCCATTTTCCACTCACATTGTTCCTCATGGATTTAACCTCAACTCTAGTTGGTATATATAGACAAACATCACTTTGAACCAAAATAATGGCCTAAGTTGAGCATTATCAAAAATGGCATCATTGCAAGGGGACAATTTTACGTATTGAATGAGTTTGAAATTTTACTTACTTGTGCACTCAAACTTATGAATATTTGTTTGATAGTTTCTTTTGTTTCTTGTATTAGGTAGATTTTTTTTACTTGTCATTCTGGTATTTTGGAATGAATATAAGTTTGATGGTTGCAAATCTTATCTTGATGATCCATGTACATATTAAGGTGGACCTCACTTTTCCAAAAGTTGTAAATTTTCTCCCAAGAAAAAGGTGTGTGCACCATCTCGATCCTATTAGAATTACTATTATTCTTTATGTGGTGGTCAAGATAAACGTCAGTGTGATTGTCCAAATACCCCCTCCTCTAGTTATACTAACAAATATGCTAGTTCTTCTTATGAGTTTGATAGGTCTTTTGATGTGATAAAGGAAGAACAATGTACCAAATACAATGGTTTTTAGTCAATGATTGTAACTATCTTAGAACGACAACTACAATATGCAATAATATACATCTCTTACATTAATCCATGGTGATATATGAAAAAGAATCTGAAAAGAAAAAAGATGTTGGTGAGGAGGCCGATCTTTCAAGTACCATGAATATTCCTAATCATAAAAAATGAGGTTGCTAAGGAAAATATAAAAATCAATATGGTTTACGATGAACTTGATGTTGATGAATTCTAAGTGATTCGCCAACCAACCAAACGAAAAATAATAAAGGACACTGAAATAAATGAAATAATACTAGAATTTAATAAAAAAGCAAAGTAAATCCTCTGTAAAGGCTTTAATTCATAACAGGGTAAGAATTTAAAGGAGAATATGACTCTGGAATCAGAAAGATGACCTCATTCCAACTATTTTTTGACATTATTCTTGGTGGATATGATAAAAGTCAAACTACCCAAGCAAATGACAAACTTTGGAGATGATTTATAAAATTCTTACATTTTGGAGTTTCTGATGACAAAAGGGAAAAATGGCGTTCATCACATAAAGGCCAAGAAGTTCAAAATACGATGCTTAACTAGTGGTCTATTGATGTTCTCACTAATACCTAATGAGCCTATTAGAATGTTTAATGTGAAGTTGGGTAAAATGTTCAAGTCTTCAATGTGGTGAGAGAGAATATGTATTATTTTGCCATTACCTTTGTCCAAAGTACCTCAAAGATATATGAATCAAAATTTGGGTCCATGATAGAAATCTTCTAAGTGGAGGAATAAATAATAGTCAAAAGATGGCATGTCAATACTTTAACAAATGCACTTGATGGGAGACAACCCATCGATTATATATTTCATACGTTTATCTTTACAACATTCAATTAGTTGTGATGTTTTGCAGGTGTTGGATAGATTGGAAGAAGAAAAGCAGGGAAAAATTAGAGTGGGAAATGAGAAGCCATGCAGAAAAATAGGGCAAAATAGGGGAAAATCAATCTCAAGTATAAATCGCAATCACAGTCCTTGGATCGCATGTGCGGTCATGTAATCGCAGCTCATCATGTTGCGATCACAGTTATGTAGAATATTTCAACCCATGTTGCATCTTAAGGGAGCCATTTTACCCTTCTTATGCTTTTATAATATGCAATGAGGGAATCGCAAGCCTTTAAGTTGGGTTGTGTATGCCCGTGTTTTCATAATTCACACTTGGTTTGTGATATGCTAATATAATTAACACTTCATACAAAAAAAATTGAATAGATTATTGCATTTTTAGTTTTCTTATTCTTATTAATCCCTCTTTAAATCATGATGTTGGATGAGCCTTTCGCTATAATAGATTGAGTGACGACATTCTTAAGGGAAAATTATCCTCTTTTTGGGTTTTTTAGCTGTAGATATAGGGGACACTAAGTACCCATGGAATTATAGATTTGAGATAGTCGTTATTCTTATGGAAAATTTGGCCCATGTGAGATAACGGCTTGATTTGGTGCTAGCAATAGCCATAGTGCATGATGAATTGCGAAACACATATCTCCCTCTTTCAAATCTTTTTTGTCAAAATAAAAGGCATGGATGTGGATAATTGTGTAACAACACTTTACCCTCTTTTTGTGACTCCAGTCCTAAGTTGGTAGTATATGGTAAATATTTAACATTATCTCTAGTAGGAAATGCAATTGATCCTTCTTGGAAGGTTTACATGTTATGTACGGTGAGTGTAGTTGCTTAATTCTCATGCTTACTTTTGTCATCTAGAATTTTAACCCTCAGTCTCTCAATGCTAATTTTTACTATACATGGTCGGTGAAATAATCTTAGGCCATATCTGTGAACATGGAAACCCACTTTTGCCTAAAGAGCCTACCTATAAATAGATAGTGTCCCCAGTAACCCATATTGAAACTTTAAACAATTTTTTAGCAACCACATTACAATCCACGAGCAATTTAACTTTAATCCCTCTATTGAACCCTATCCTTCTTGAACTTAAAAGTGTAACTTGAGGCTAAAATACGATGTTGGGGGTGGTGATTCTTGGAAGAGGTAACTTTGGGCCACAAAATTATTAGTGAGTTCTCAAGATCTAAACAATAAGAACAAATGAATAGGAAAAATAAATGATTCAACAAAGGAAAGAAATGCATAAATTATACAAAGAAAAAAAATGAGAAAAAAATGTTTTCAAACAATGGTTGAATCAAGGTAGTAAAAGTAGCCACATATGAAAGTTGGAAAGTAATGAAGTGGACCATGAACACTTGTTTGATATATTAGTGGAAAATGTGATGTTCAAAAAAGGTATAGTCACCAATTTCCCAAAAATTTATTCTTCGCTTTCCCAAACCAACATTATAGGTTTTAAAAAATCCTTTGAGATCACAAACCATGTGTTTTTGAGTTAGTAAAGATCAAAAATAAGGGCAAGCATATGTCATGATAATTGTGTGTATTGAGAAATTCTTTGTGAGAGTGAGTGCTTGAACTTTTGTCCCTTGTTACATTCTTAAAATTAATGTGAATTAGGACTCTTTTTCAGGAAGAGGCATACAAATTAATAGGGGTTGGTAAAATTGTCATGTACAAAAAATGAGCCAAAGGAGTATGGTTGAGTCTCTATTGATAGAGAGTTACTCCAAGAGAGTTAGTAGTTATTGTATGATTGCTTTTCGAAGTCTTTTGTCTTCTTAACGATTTGATTGATTTTGAAGGAAGTTAAGTGAATAGTTCCTCTAATGTTTGTTGGTTAATTGTTAGACTTAATCGTTCTCGGAATCATTGTGATCAATTAGTTGAATGAATGGGCTTATAATTTACTAGTGTCATTGATTGTGAAGCAGTATAGCTTGAGGACAAGCAAAGATTAAAGTTAGTGTTGTTGATGAGTGGCAAATTGGCCACTCATTTACATCTAAATTCATGCATACTAAGATGGAAAGATTGTGCATATGAGGATAAATCTTAATTTAATTGTATTGAAACACATGATTTGTTTGTTCATAGGTTATTGGTTTAAGAGAAGTTTAAGAAATGTTCAAAATAAAAGAGAAAGACCAAAATTTTCAAAAGATGAAAATCTAGTCTACGAATCGGTTCTCAGGTACCACATTCGATGCCTGAGGATCATGATCATGATCTAGAACCAAGTTACACCACAGTTATAGTGATGCGACTACCACAATCAAGGGAGTTGCGATCGCACCCAACATATGGTGATCCTAGTACGGCAGAAACAATTCAAGGGTAAGATTGTAATTTCATAAAGTTGAGTCCCTAATCTTAAGGGGTAGAACCTTTTTACAAGAGAACATCATCCATATAATCTTTTACCCTTGATAAAAAAATCATATTTTAAATCCTATTGTACTAATATTGAGCTAAGAAGGCATTTGAGTAATTCTTAAGTGAAAGATTACCATATTCCATTGGAGATTCATTTTAATTTAAATTTTTGATTCACATTCTCTTTATCATTCATAGAAAAATTTGTTGGAAACTTTGGTATATATTTATTTTCTATATTTACGAGTAGATGATTCTTTCTCTTGGGGTTATGCTTGAATAGGTTGTGAGTAGTGCATGGGTGTTGTTTAATTATCTATATAATTAGTTAATAGTTATGCTATTGGCTATTTCTCTATGTTTTAATTTAAAATTATTGGTGAAAGCCGCAATCTGTTAGTATCCAACATCATCCTTGAAAGAGGGTTGTGGGTGATGAGTAGTAATGAACAACTGATTGAAACTAGTTATTTCCATGGCATTGTCTTAGAAATAAGGATGTTAAGTGATGTTGCTAAGTTGAAGGGCATTATCATAGCGATAGGGATACTAAGTAGTGGTCTTGGACTGGTTAATTAGGCACGCTCATGAGGTATTTGAAAGAATCCATGATTGAAATTTAGGGTTTTGTAGAAAGACCAAAACTAAGAGTTAAAATCTAGCCTACCTGAATCATTGACTAAATTTTGATAAATTCCCAATTTCCCATGCAAGAATTCGAACGTAAAATGCCAAAAACCTATGATCCGTTCCTCATTGATTATACTCTAATTATTTTTATCCATGTTAGTCTTCTAGAAACCCAAAAATTATTTTATACTCTTGAAACAATCAAAATCCCCAAAATATTTTTATCTTATGTTTGAATTTTGCAAATAGTTTCATTTCAAACTTAGTCATTCTCCACTCCCACTATTCCTCATTGATTTGAACCCGACTCTTATTGGGTATATATTGACAACGACTGCCTTGCACCAAAATAATGGCGTAAGTTGAGCGTTATAATTAATATGGCTATTACTAATAGGAGCAGTTAGATATTACCTTGATCATATCCAGGAAAACCTTCTCGCATTGATGATGTTTAGTTGGATGAGGCGGTAAATGATTAAACACAAGATAAATTTGAGAAGTTGAGAGATTTTCATATGAAAAATATAGAAGTGGCCAAATCATCTAAGTCAAAAAACTTATATGATATGGAGTAGAACAAAGAATAGTAGGTGGAGGCTTCCTTAACAAGAATTCCAAATACACAACCCCCATTTCCATATATATTAAAAAATAAAGTAGACGAGGGGAAGATTAGCAATTTCGTCGTTATGCTAAAGCAATTAACCATGAATGTGCATTTAGTTAAGGCATTAGACCGAATGCCGAGATACGGTAAATTTATGAATGACTTTGTTACAAATAAAAGGATAGTCACTTACGTGCTTGTGGATAATCTTTATCATTGTAGTGTTATTGCTACTATATCACTAATGCAGAAGAAAGTTGATCCGAGAGCATTCACTATCCCTTGAAGAATTGGATTGTTTATCTTTTCTAAAGCAATTTTTGATCTTGGTGCTTAAGCATCCACCTTATGGCATTAATGGTTTTCAAATAATTAGGTTTAGGAACTCCTAAATTAACTACTATGCTACTATTGATGGAGAGTGGTTAGTGAAGAGACCAATGGGGATTCTATGTGATGTACTTGTGAAGGTATCCATTTTTATATTTCCTCCAAACTTTGTAATTCTTGATTGTAAAGTGGACTTTTTGTTTGCCGTATAATTTTGTTAGGCCACTCTTAACAACCAGGAGAGTGCTAGTTGATATAAAGTTGAATGTATCAAAATTTAGGCTCAATGATAAAGAAGTTAGCTTTAACATTTCTCAATCTATGACAAAACTGAAGAAAATAAGTGTTGTCTTGATTATTAATGTTAGTGATGAGGATGATTTAATTATACCCGTAGAAGAAAGGTTTGATGTGGAAAACTTAGTTACCATCTTGATGGATAGAATACGATGAGACTCTATGTGTACTAACTGGGATAGGTCATATTTATATGCCCCTATAAATTAGGATTTGAACATAAAAAACCATCCAACACCATTTTCCAAGCCTTCTACTGTAGATCAACAAGTATTGGAGTTGAAAAATTATCGGGTCATCTTCGGTATGTGTTTCTAGGTGATGGTATAACACTACCGGTGATTATTACAGCAAATTTAGAAGAGCATCAGGTTGCGACGCTTATTTTTGTATTATGGCACTACAAAAGGGCCTTTGGGTGAACGATTCTAATATCACAGGCATTCCACCTAACATATATACATATAAGATTTAGATGGAAGAGGATTATATTCCCACTATTTAGCATCAGCACACGTTAAATCCACCAATGCAAGTGCTATTAAAGAAGGAGATAATAAAACGGTTGGATGTTGGGGTAGTTTACCTAATTTCTGATAGTGAGTGGGTAGGCCCTACGCAGTGTGTGCCTAAGAAAGGGTGAATGGCGGTGATAGAGAAGAAGAAGAATGAACTAATTCCACTCAGACTGGTGACTGGTTGACGGGCGTGTATAAACAATAGGAATCTGAATTCTTGGACTTTGAAGGATTATTTTCCAATGCCCTTCATGGACTAGATGCTTGAATGGTTTGTAGGAAGTAGTTAGTATTGGTTCATAAATGGGTACTCAAGCTAGAACCAAATATTTATTGCACTTGAGGATTAAGAGAAAATGTCATTCACTTGTCCATATGGAATATTTTTTTTCAAAAGAATGTTGTTTGGGAAGATTCATTTGATGTATTCATAGATGATTTCTTTGTGGTTTGTGATTATTTTGAATGTTGCTTGGTGAAATTAGGTAATGCATTGCAATGTTGTGAGGAGTTTAATGTTATCCTAAAATGGGAAAATGCCACTTCATTGTGAAGGAGGGCATAGTATTGGGGCATAAAATTTCATCTATATGAATAGAAGTTGATCGTACTAAGCTTAAAGTCATTGAAAATCTACCTCCTCCTAACTTAGCTAAAGGAGTGTGTAGTTTTATTCTCCTTGCAAGTTTGTACCGGAGATTCACAAAATATTTTTCTGAAATTGCAAACAAACTTAGCAAATTGTTGGAAAAGAAAACCATGTTTGTGTTTGATAAGGAGTTTTTGAAGGCGTTCCAATGCCTTAAGGTGAAATTAGTTGCTGCTCCCATTATAATTGCCCCAGATTGGTCTAGTATGTTTGAAGTGATGAGTCATGCAAGTTGGGTCACACTCGGCATGTTCTTGGTCCAAAGAAGGAAAAGTTTTTCCACCTCATTTATTGTTCTAGTAAAGCATTAGATGGGGCGCAGAAGAATTAAACTATTACAGAACAAGAATTTCTAGTTGTGGTTTATGCGTTAGAAAATTTTTGAGCATTTTTATTGGGAACCAAGGGGGTGTTTCACAGTGGTCATGAAGTTTTGAGACACCTTATGGCAAAGAAAGACGCTAAACTAAGGCTTATAGGACGGGTACTCTTACTTCGGGAGTTGGACTTTGAAGTCAAAGATAAAAAATAGAGTGAAATTTTAAGTAGCACAACATCTGTCATGGTTAGTGAATGATCAGAAGAGCATGAAGGAGCCAAAAATAGATGATTCTTTTTCCATATGAAAAGATTCTTGCCGGTACTCTTGTTTTGGTATCATGGTATCCACATTTTACAAATTTCATTCACAATTATATCATTTCATATAATCTCATATTTCATCAGAACAAAAAGATCCCACATTATTTGACCAGGTATTTTTGGTAAGAGCCTTATATTTTTAAACGTTGTTCTGATAACATTATAAGAATATTAATACCGGTGATAGAAATTTTTCGTATCTTTTAGGCATGTCATTCATCCCCAGATGGGGGACACTATGCAAGTGATCAGACTACAAGTAAGATTCTACAAAGTGGTTACTATTAGCCCTTAATTCATAAAGATACTTATGATTTTGTGAGGGATTGTGATCAATGTAAACGACAGGGATCTATCTTTAGACTTCATGAAATTCCACTGTGTAAGATTTTTTAGGTGGAGCTGTTGGATGTCTCGGGCATAGATTTCATTGACCTATTGTAAGCACTTATGGTAAGAAATGTATCTTGGTTGATTTAAAGGACATGCTCTAGTGGGTGGAAGCTATTGATTTTGCAAATAATAAAGGCAAAAGAGAAGTTGTATTCTTGAGAAAGAATGTCTTTTCATGCTTTAGTATTCCAAGAACCATCATAAATAATGGAGAATCGTACTTCTATAATAATATGTTTCGTGCTGTATTGATGAAATATGGGGTGAAATGGCATAAGGTAACCACACCATATCACCCATAAACTAGTGGTCAAGTTTAATTGTTGAACAAGGAGATCAAGTTTAACTTGGCCTAGACTATAAAGAAAAATAGAAGTGATTCATCTAGAAAACTTGATAACACTGTTTGGGTGTACAGAACAAATTTCAAGGCACTTATCAAAATATCTCTTTGTCAGTTGGTTTATGGTAAAGCTTATCATTTGAAAGTGGTAATTGAACACAAGTCTTTGTACGCACTTAAGAAGTTAAATTTAAGTTGGAAGGATGCAACTGATTTTTTATTGGATCAACTTATTGAGATGGATGAGTTTCATCTCGGAGCTTATGAAAGAGCTGACTTATCTAAGGAATGAATAGAGAGGTTCCACCATCAGTGAATAGATAAGAGACTTTTAAATGGGTGATTGGGTACCACTCTTTAACTCGTAATTAAAACTTATTCCCAGGAATCTAAAGTAAAAATGGTCTAGACCATTCGAAATATCCTAAGTTTACTGTCGCGTACGGTTGAACATAAAAACAAAGAAGGGGATTTGTTCAAGGTTAATGGGCAAAGAATCAAGCATTATATTGTCTCAATGGATGATGTCAAATTGTTGTCTATCATATATCATGATGAATTCTGAGTAGAAAAGATAATGAAGTCATGTCGCAACGTTAAATTATGATCTAATAGGAGGCAACCCTAATTTTGTGTTGTAAATATTTTATTTGTTTTCTAATTTTGCCATGGTTAATGTATTTGATAAGATGTGAAGGAACAAAATTGAAATCAATGAAAGAAGTAGGATTTAAAAGTTTTCAACATGTTGACAAGTTTTAAATTCTATGGTAAATTCAAGAAAAAGTAATTGTGAAAATTTGGATTGATTTGATGTCAAGGCTGATAGGCCATCAACTAAGTGACAAACTATCATTTGTTGTCATTAACTGGACCAAAGAAAAATACTTTAACTAGATAGAGTTGATGGCATAGTTGATAAGCCAACAACAAAGCAACAAACAATCACTTCTTTTTGTCAATTGAAGCAAAGAAAAAGCATAATCTCGATATAGTTGACGACAAGGTTGATAGGCCTTCAAAAATGTGATGAGCCATCACTTCTTTTCATCAACTAAATCTTCAGCCCAGGAAAGGCATTATGACCCTATCTAAACCTTGACCCGATCAAAATTGTTTAAAAAAACTTCATTTTTTAAATCTTGTTTTGTACATTTTATCCATTGTTTTTTCATTAAAAAAACAACTTTGTGAAAATTACAAAAATACAAAAGTCCAAATCAGTTGGGACTTTTCATCACCCATTTCTTTTGAACGTCTCAAAAGTTCCCCTTTTCTTCTAACCTTCTTAAAGAAATTCTCATTTCAAATAGAAATCTTATAGTTGATGTTATCCCCCTTTGTACGCAACTTAGAGTACGATGTTCTTGTATTCTCTTGAATAAGTTCACCATCATAAGTTGGCTTGTTTTTCATTGGTTAATCTTTAAGGTATGCTCAAAAGTTGCCTTTGCTATTATGTGGAAAGGAGAATTTAATTTAAAAATTCAGCATAAAAAAATGAAAGTTATTCTTGGGAAACTTTAATCAATACAAATTTTTCATCATACATCTAAATCAACAAAAGTTTGTATTTTAAAAATCTAGTAAACGAATTCCTATTAATCTATGAAATTAATTCTTCATGTGGAAGTATGAACTTTAATAATTTATTGGGAAATTGGTAATCACCTGCACCAAAATATTCCAAGTTTATTAATTTAAATTAATAGTACATCATTTTTAGGAACTAATAAGAAGGGTTAATAAGTCATCAATTGGGTGATAACATTATTAAACCTAGTCCCTAAAAATGGAAATAAAAGTGCATCATAATCTAATTTAGGGTGACAACTATGCTGATAAGTTATTGCCTAAGTGATAACTTATCTTCTAAGATGTTACCTATTATTTTGAAGTGTTGTGGAAACTACTTGAGGGTGACTGCTAGGCTAATAAACCATCACTTAAGTGACAATTTGACAACTAAGTCACCACCAACATTCATAATAATGGGTTGATTTTTCTTGAGGGTGAATAAAATTTGTAAGTTGTCAACTAAATGAATACTTGTCACTAAGTTATTTACCAACTCTCCCTGCTTTATTTCCCTTTCTACATGTATTGACTTGGGTTTAATGCTACAGATATAGATATGTCTCTAGAAGGTCAAACAAAGCATACCAGCAAGTGAGTAACGAAAACGACCTAAACTCGAAGAATGTTTAACTAATCTGAGAATTACAAGAAGGAGTTGAGAAACAAGGCTATCATATGAGGAAAGGTCTTCGTATGATAAAACCAACCCCCAAGTCTGACGAGAGGGTAATAGTTGTAGAGAGTGAGTCCATCTCGGACTATGAGTGTTTTGAAGAAGAAAATTCTAATTCTTTAGAACATCTTGTGGAAGCACATTCTCCAGTGTGAGATGATGTTATTAAGACTAAGAACCCTGGTATTTGAGATAGTGTGAGATGAAAACTGAAAGGTTCATCAAAAATCTTTAATGAAGGATTGAAAGCTACAAAGAGACGAAGTATGAATTGGACTTTGTGCAAAGAAGTCCTAATCATTACATATAGGCTAAGAAATTTTCCTAACATGGAAATAACATTCAAGGCATATGATTTAGAATAGACCATCAGAAGAGGCGAGTAATACTATCTAATTATTGTGAGGGAGTTTTATGCCAACTATACCATATCCTTGGAGAATATATGTAAGAAAGAATAAAGGGACATGGAAATGCAAAACATACATTAGATACCAGTGCGAGGGGTTTTCGTGGATGTGTTCAACCATACTGTTAATAGATTTTTGCATGGAGTAGATTTTATACCTCCAACCTCAACTCCTGATTTCTGATACAGGGTTAATAATAGAGCTAATCAATGCCCGTTGTTAGCACTATTATTAGTGGAAGGCCAACTAATGCCCTTTGTATCATTATTATTGATGTTTAGTGTCCTTTTTATCTCATTTCGACCTTAGTTTGAAAAGTTGTGAAATTTGGTTTTTGGGGTCAAATTTGTGAAATATCATTTTTCTTTTACAAATTTGATATCGCCAATGAGTCTGAAATATTGAATTTGATAGGGTAACAATGTTCTATTGCCTTTATAGAATTATGGATCAATTTGAGGTGTCCATAGAGACATTGAATACTCTAAGTCCTCAGCTTGTGCACCACTCAGTTGGTATACCCACGTTTATGAGAGATCAGTCGCTTTTATAACTCAGCGGGCAGACAATAGTGTTACTTACACAATATCTTAGTTTCAATCATAAGTCCCACATACGTGAGGACCTATTTGCGAACGAGATATCTGCCCTCAGGCTAGGTACCGCATACACGTATGTGTTGCCTAGACCCTATATATACCAATGTTTCACCATTTTTCACCATCTTGAGACTTGGAGCTTAGGTTTGGTGATTATGTATAATTTCTTCCAATTTTATACTTGGGTAAGCTCTATAAAACCTATTTCAACTACTTTCTCAAATATTATCATTTAAGTCTTGTGTAAACATTGATTAAAATGTAGAAATTAGGGATTTTGGCTCGTAAGACCTAAAAATAATAGTTCTCTAATTTAAACCCTGATTTCCACCCATTTTACTAGGGTGAATTTCTAATCTCATAATTATAACTTTTCTTTTGATTTCATCTTTAATTCAATTCAATGGTCGATTTTAAAATAAAATTTTACGATTTTACCAGTAAAGCTTGAAACATGATTTGTCTTTAATTTAGACCCTATTTTAAACTTATTTTCACATGGTTATAAACTGTAGTCTCCTAAAAATATGTGGAAGATATTTAAAAAATAATGTTATGATTTTTTTCTTTTTCTTCAAAAACCCATTTCGGTTTGTTTTGATGCTGACTCTAAAATAGGTAATATGTGTATCGTTGGCTTTTTTTGACTTATTGATACTATGTTCCTTCGTTTTAGTTGATTCAGAGTCCATTTGAGAGGACTAAGGCTTCAAAATGAAGGATTCTGGACTATTTTTAAGCAATTTAGGTAGGTTTTGGCTTGACTTTCTTAAGACTTGGTTGGGTAGTTAATATTGATACAAAATAATGTTAAAGGTATAGGAACTAAACAAGAAAATAGATATGTTACTGTGTTGTGCCCGTGTGAGGGCTTATATATGAATGATAATTGGTGGTTTTTGAATATCAATTGATATGTTTATGGTGTGGAGCCTTATATGATGTTTTTCTCCTTATTTATGTGAAATTAGTTTTAAATTGTCTAATGAATAATCCTACTATAATATAAATGATATATTTTGAAGTATTTTTACCTTTTTACCATATTGTTCTTGTTGGATTTCATGGATGGTTAGAAATTTTGAGTGTATTAATATCTCACTTTGTTAGTATATTTGTTGGATATGGAAACTCTAATTCTAGTTGGTTGTGAGCATTACATACTAATAGCATATACATTCATGAAGCATTGGAAACATCATGGAAATTCTAAAAATATTACGATTATTGGCTTTTTATGACAGAAAATGTGACATCTTTAAAACACTCTATCGAAGGATATATCAGTAAAAGTTATGGATATTGGTATTATATATTATTTGCATATTGGTTGATGAACCCCCCATAGTTCCTATGTCGAGATGCTTTCGCTCCGTAGGTGTATACCAAGGTTGTGCGATAGCCTCAAACGTCATTATAATTGTCATCATCATTATTATCATTATCATTATAATCATTATCTCCATTGTATTTATACTTACTTTGTACATTTTTTTGATGTATTTATTTTCCTTGATGTTATACCTGCTTTTGTGTATTTCTTCCTTCATATTTGTACGTGTGATAACTATCTACTTGTCCTTCAGCTTTATGTTCCTAAGGTGTATGTGAACATTTTAGAACTGTCAGTGGAGACGGTGTCAGCTACTATTGTGGGATATTTTTTGATTGCAGTTGACTTTTCCTTAGTGTGAATTTTATATTCTTTAATTTTTTCTTTGCTCAGCTGGCCTATGAAAAATACTGAGTATGAGTAGCCTATACTTAATCATACTTTTGCCTTTTCAGTGCTGATCCAGGTACAAGTATACCTCATGGTGGTTGTTTTGAGCTACATTAAGAGCTTTTTATTGTAGTTATTGAATTCATACGTCCAGACTTAAATACTACCTTACCTTATTTAAACTATGACTTTATTATATTCAGAGATAGAGTTTTTCCTATTTTTTATACCTTATATATTTTGAAACCAAGTTGTACGAGTTAGTTCTTACACTTTGACACCATGTTTTTGGATTATGGTATGATATGCTTAGTGATGTTCTTCCACATCTATTATATTATATCATTTGGTTTCATTCTAGAAGCCTAACTATGGGATATTATTATTATGTTACCTTTTTTATCTATTTGTGTGATAGGCTTACTTGTTGTGCCTTGCTGCGACAAGTGCCATCATGATCCTTAATTATTCAGTCTTGAAAAATTGGTATTTGACTGGCCAGGTTCATTAGTCTTAACATTGTTCGAATAAGATGTCTAACAGAGTCTTGCAGTTCAACATGTAGACATTTGTATCCATCTTTTAGATGTTATAAGATATCTTTAGGAAATTTCACTTATTTTGTTCCATATCATGCTGATTTTCTTTATACATTGTGCTCTAAGTCATATTTCATACTTTTTTGCAAAGATTGTGATGACTAGTTTGCATGAGGTTAGAGATTCTAAGCCTTCATTAGATGAGTTAGCCAGTCTAGAAGGCAATTTACAAGTCGTGGATAGGCTCAAGGTACTAGATGGGCACCGATATCTTCCTCGTCTAAGAGTAGAACTAAGGGGATCTCTCTTGAGCTCCTTTTTGAGCATATTGGAGGTATGGCTTCTACTTTTATTCAATCAAGTTCTTTTTCCCCAGTTTGGATAAGTTGTTGATTTACTTATTGAGTTATTTGTAGGGTGTTTTTTTAAGTGTTTCTTGATGTGTCCAGGACTTCGATTATTGTACATCCATCTATGCTAGATTCTACTTATGGTGTTCCTTAAACCTAGGTGTGGATCCTCTAGTGGTACCTACTCCTACTTTCAGTACTCCAAAAATCTAAGTTTTATTCCTCCTTTAGCGCTTGCATATGAGTATGGTATTACAAAGTCAGGAGTTAATCCTATATTTATCTTTCCTTCTCAGGTGGTATCTCATCCAGCTAGATTCGCCATGCCTCCTCTTAGTGCGAGTACAATTATGTCTTATGAGGATCAGAAAAGATTTAAGAGTTTGACTTGTTTAGATCCACCTAGGTTCAGTGGTGTTATAGGTAAGGATGCTTATGAGTTCTTCATTGACTATCGTGAGAAGTTGTAAAACATTGGTTTACTTAACTCACATGGTATTGCATATACTACTAATCGCTTGAGGGATGATGTTAGATATTGGTAGAGGTAACTTGTTGGTTGCAGACTTTTTTATTCTCTCGAGATTACTTGGTAATAATTTGCTGAGGCCTTTTAAGAGAGGTTCATGACTCACATCTGAAGGATTGATTGAGGGATGAGTTTAATCACCTGGAGAAGGGATCTATGTCTCATGTAGAGTATGAGGCAAGATTTCTTGCCTTGTCTAAATATTCCTATGCTAGTATTGCCACCGAATATAAAAAGATTCTAAAGTTTCCTTAGATAGTAGATTTTAGATCATAAGTTCTGAGTATAGTGGATCATAATAAGATGACTGAGGGTATTCTTTGAGCATATCATGGAGTCACCTAGATGCTGCGCCATCTAGCCGAGTTCGGAGGTCACACTTCTAGAGGTAGGAATTCTCAAGGTTTTTTATTGTTTTAATGGTATACCAATACAGATGGCCCTAAAAGGTTTAGGTAGTGGGTCTTCTAGTTTAGTATTTCTAGGTAGCTCTTTTAATCTGGTCATACCTCCACCTATTGAGAGGAGTTATAGAGGTTGATATGTGTCTAATGAGACTGGCTATATATCTAAGGACTATACTTGATATGCATTTAGAGCTACTCATATTTTAGTGGTAAGAGGTAGAGGCTCTGCATGAGTTGCATGAGGTAGAGGTAACGAAGCTCGTGCTGGTAATCACGGGGCAATTCTATTAGTTGTTGGTCGTGGGAAGTCATATGGGAAATATCTTGCCTTTTGGACCTTAGAAAATTTCCTAGAATTTTGGTCTTTGGACACAATATGACTCGAGGGTACGAGTTGTATGTTGGGGTACAAATGGTATAGTCCAGTCGTATGTTGACTATTGTTGTTTGGTGGGATAGAGTTTTTTTACTAAAATAGATACGACTTAGGGAATGAGTTATATTGGTGGTTCTGGATTATTAGGTTCCTTAACTTAATCTTAGACTTAGTTACTTAGGTTGAATCTGAGTACGAGTGGCTCACCATGAGCCATAAGCCAGGGTACGAGTTATACCATGGACTCATACATTGGACAATGTCTAAATCTTTCTTGGGTTTAAATCTACTAGGGGAAAGGATGAAGGGTATGGATCATATGCTTTGGATATGACTTGGTTGGCTGAGTCGTATGCCAGACAGAATTTGATCCAAAGTTTGAGGCTAGGATATGATTGTAGGGTACCACTCATATTAGAATGGTATGACTCATGAAGGTCAATTGTATCCCTGTGATGAGATTTTTGTGCAACTTAAGAGTGGGTATTTTGGATAGTTCCCAACTTATCCTAATAAGGTCCCACAACTTCTCACATACTTGGAAGGTCATTTACCGTATTATTCCACTCATTAATACTTAGAAACTCTTCTAAACACTCTATAATTATCTTAAAAGCTTTTGGGCATGGGAATCTAGCATTTTAACTAGAGGATTGATTTGGGGCTTCTTTTGGTGTTTTCTTTCCATAATCTTCTCAGATTAAGGCATGTTTTCTTCCCTCATTGTTAATTCTATCAAAATGCATGTCTTAATGAATACTTTTATGATTTCATTGATTGTATGATTTAGTTTTTAAAATATGAATTGGGGGTTTGGAAATTAAATGGTTGATTATGATTTGCCATGGTTTTAATGGTAATTTGAATTGGTTTTTAGTTATATTATACCCCCAATATGTTTGGCAAAATTCGTATAAGCATGTTTTCATTTCATTGAGTATTTTAATGAAATGCTTGCTTGTTTTTTAACATAGTGAAGTAATTATGCAGGGTTTAAATGGTTTGGAAAGGTAAATGTCTAAATGGTTATACTTGTGGTGTACATGGAATCCCCCAAGTGTTTAAATATGGTAAATGGAAGGGCACTTAGAAGTCCCTTTAAACCTATATATGGTTTTCTATTGCTAATACTTGCAAGTAAGGATTGGTATGACAATACCAATATTAATGGCCCTAGTTAATAAATGGATAATTGTTTGGTTATTTGGAAATTGGCTTTGATTAGGCTGTAATGGTGGGATGTGTATCAGGATCATGGAAAGGGGAGGTCCCATGGGACCAAAATTGGAGACTCATATTTTACAATATGAGGTTGGTTTTTATGATTATGTCCATAATGTCACACTAAATTTTTTGGGATGTACTAGTCATCCTAATCTTTCTTCCCTGGTCATGCGGCTTCACTCACTGGGGCCCTATCTGCAAGGGAAGCTGAACCCATATCGCTCATGGGTAGTGTAGGATGACAAAGGTACACAACCCAGGTAAGGGTTTTAAAGGCATGCTAAACCCGATCCCCTTTCTCAGAATGATTATACATATATATATGTAAGTTTCTGTTAATATGGATGGTTTCTTGGTTTTATAAATGGTATTATTTTATCCTTATCCTAAGATCATGCTTGCGTTCACCCGCTAACCCATCTACTAGAGGTTGTATACCAACGCAATGCATGAATCGACCATTCTACTATTCCTACATTATGATTGACTCGGGTATCAACACTTAGACTGAAGTGGTAAGCTTCCTCCCTTTTGAAAGGCTCCATTACATGTTTTGAATATTTCTAGACACTAATTTTATTTTGGATATTAGTTTTGGGCATGGTTGGGGGCTTGTCCCAACCAAATTTTATTACTCTTTTTGTTAGAGAATTTTGGGTACTTCTATGAGTTGGAATGAGCGGGATCAATGTTGGTGTCTACATTGGCATTTATATAAGCTCGAAAGATGGTATCATTTGTCATGATTTCTCACTATTCCATCATATTTCATTTTTGTATTAACTATATTATAATTTGGAATATCTTTGGTTATGGCTTAGTTTATGGCTATTGTTTTGGTATCAGTTTTGTATGGTTGGATTATTTGTTCGGTATTGTTGGGCCTTGTTAGGGAGGTAACAATTTTAATTTAATCCCAGAGTCTATGTAAGTTTATGTAAGTTTAACAACTTTATGTAAGTTGTTGCACTATCTTGCCATATGCTCAGATTCCAGCAAACTCAGGGTAGGCGGCTATAGGTTGGGTTTGGTAATGGGGGTGTTTTTCGATCTTGGTCGGACTTAGATGCCCATTACGTCAAGGCCCATGGTAGGGTCTCGTCAAGTTGATATCAAATCCTAGATTCATGGTCAATTGGGAGTCGACAAAGTCGTGTCAAGTAGAGTCTCTTTTGTAGGTGTATAGTGCGCCACCATTTTAAGGAAGTGGCTAGAAGGCATTTAGGCATGTCTCACTTTCTTGCTGTTAGATTTTAAAGCTTGGAGTATCAGTCCTGGAATTTTCTGTAATCCTTTTTTATCCGTCCTTTAGATCATGCCTTATAAATCTGAAACATATGGAAATTCTTTTACCCCATCTGGGGGTAATTCTGAAGATGTGCATCCTACTTCTAGGTACATCTCCGATCTTATGGTCCTATCCCTAATAGTTTTGGAGTTCCACCTATTTCTACTAGCCATTCTGAAGGTGAGGTGACTAATATAGAATTCCATTTGTCTATTAATGTGTGTGATCGAGGCTAAGCAGGGTGTGATTGGTTATTTATTTACTGAGCCAACAAAGTTTGACTAATTTCTGAAGATGGGTCCTCCAACTTTTTTTGGAATAAAGGTGGAGAAGGATCCATAAGGAGTCTTTGATGAAATGGAAAAGATATTTTGGGTGATGCAGGCTACCAATGAGGAAGGAGTAAACTTTACAGGTTATCATCTTAAAGAGGTTGCATATCAGTTTTTCAAAGAGTGGGACAAGGATGTAGGTGATGTGGAAGAATCATCTTTGTGGGATACTTTTTCTAAGGCCTTCTTAAATTTGTTCTTTCTCCAAGAGTTGAAGGAAGCAAAATGGAGCAGTTTTTGAATATCAAGAAATGGAGGTTATATGTCAAGAAATATGCCTTGTAGTTTCTCCAATTGTCAAGTTATGCTCCTAATTTAGTTGCTAACATACTGGCAAGAATGAGGAAGTTTTATTTTGAGTTGAATTAGGATCTGATTTTTAAGAGCAAGATTGCCTTGATAATTAAAGATATGGACATATCAAGGTTGTCTATTCATATATAGCAAGTAGAGAATGAAAAAAGGAGGGAGGCAGAGTTTGGGGATAGGTAGGGTAGGAGGATCAGGTTTTCTGACATGGATGGTGCTCAGTCTCAAGGTGGTTGAGATGGTGACAAATGGCTGAAAAAAAGTGGGGGATTTCTGGTTCCTACTCTTCAGATAGTGCTCCTTACCAGTCGGGCAACATGCATCAGTAAGGTCGTATAAATTTTCAATCATAGAGAGCACAATCTCAGGTAAGTAGAGGTCAGTCAGTTTCTTTAAGACCTCCATGTTGGTTGGCTAATCGTCCTCATCGGCATTATTTCTATGATTGAAGGGGTAAATGCTTCAAGTCTTTCAAAGCAGGCCATTAGCTCAGGGATTGTCTGATTAATTAGGTGGCTATGGTGGCGAATAAGATTTTTATAGCTTCATCTTTTTCTCCAGCACCTGGCGGTGTTACAATTACTTATGTATTGTTCCTAGTTTTAGTGTTGGTCAGAATATGTAAGCTTTAGCATCCCGATAGGAATCTGACACATCACCTAATATTATTATTGGTATGTTACAACTTTTTTCTTGTGATGTATATTATTTGCTTGATCTAGGGTCCTCTCTCTCCTTAGTTACTCCTTATGTGGCTACATCTTTTGGTTTTAATCTAGAAGTTATTTGGGATCCTTTTTCTATTTTTACCCTGGTAGATGACTCAATTATTGCTAAGAGGGTCTATATGAGGTATGGTATTTGTTGGTGGACAACAAACCTTGGTGGATATGTTTGAGTTGGGTATAGTAGATTTTGATGTCATTCTAGGTATGGATTGGTTGTACTCTTATTACACATCCTTTGATTGTCAGACCCATAGGATTATCTTTAGGTTCCCTGGTGAGCCGATCATAGAACAAGAGGGTTTTTCTTTAGCTCCTATGGTGATATTTATTTCTTATCTTAGAGCTTGGAGGTTAATCTCTAAAGGTTGCCTTTATCACTAGGTCAGGGTTAAAGATGTAACTCAGAAGGTCCTTCATTCCATTTAGTTCCAATAGTCAATGAGTTTCCAGGGGTCTTCTTGGATGATCTTCCTGGTGTTCCTCTGGATAGGGAAATAGAGTTTGGTATTGATCTAGTACCTAGAATTCATCCAATTTCTACTCCTCTGCATAGAAATTATCCGAATGAATTGAGGAAACTCAAGGAGCAACTTAAGAATCTTCTTGGTAAGGGATTTATTTTTCCTAGTGTATCCCCATGGGGTGTAATGGTGTTGTTTGTGTGCAAAAATGATGATTCCCTTTGGATGTGCATTGACTATAGGCAGTTGAACAATGTGGTAGTTAAGAATAAGTATCCTCTTCCAAGGATAGATGATTTGTTTGAATAGTTGCAAGGTGCCAAGTTCCTTTCTAAGATAGAACTTTAGTCTGGGTAGCCTTAGCTAAATATTAGGGAGTGGATATCCCTAAGACGGCTTTTTGTTCTGGGTATGGGAACTTTGAGCTTTTGGTATTTTCATTTATGCTAAATAATGCTCTGGCGACACTCATGGATTTGATGAATAAGGTTGTTTGTCAGTATTTGGATCTCGTTATTATTGTGTTTATTAATGTCATTCCTGTTTATTCGAAGAGTCACGTGGATTATTACGCTCAACTCACCCTTAGTTTATGGGTGAGGTGGTCATTGTCAAGTAACCCAATTTGAATTGGGGTTGAATTTTGAGGAGTAAACTATAGACATCAAGCCCCATTGGTGCTCAAATTACTATGAGACTACCCGAAATGTTAATAAAAACGACATGAAAATTAAAATGGTGGGATTTCTTTGGGAATTTTTTCACAACAACCTTTAGTAAGCAATCAATAGATGATATCTTTTATTCTAATTCAAGGTTTGGAGAAGTCTTAGTATCTTGTATACTTAGAGGTGAAGCATAAGTGATAGTGTTGGTTTTGTATCGAATTTAGTTGTTAATTAATGGATACGCTATGTCAAAGATCGTTCAGGTCAATCTTTCAAGAAAACCCCAACGGTGTCACTCGTTGTCTCTTTCGAGCATCTAAAAAGTGTGAAGTTTGTATAACCCCCCAAAACCTCAACCAAGCATCCCTATTTCTAGGATGATGCTCTTGACGTGAATTACAATCCCAAAACACATATTTTTAAGATTGCAGAGGTTAGTAACCCATAGTCTTTGTTGTTCACCATTTCCTTTTCCCCCGATAATTCTCTTTCAAAGATGTCATGGGTTACCTAATATTCCCGTAAGTCCCTCTTACGAGGATGACAAAGGGTTTCTAGAGCATGGAGCTTTCACCCATCAAACCCATTTGGAAATTTGGAGTTTTCACCCATCAAATACCAACTCATAAGGTCAAGCAATGTTGAAACACATACTCAACAACTATATCTATCCAAACACAACAATACCCACACACAATCACACTCTAATTCAACATAATCCCAAAACTAAATTATTTAGCTACTCATGAAGAAAGTGAAGAGAATTTTACATTGTGGGTCATCAACAACTTTCATTCCTTACAAAAGCAACTAAGAAATTTAAGTCTCCAAAGCAATTACAACTTGCCCAATTAAGGTTTCAAGTGTGGAAATCAAAAACTATCTTCTAAGGTGTATACTCACTTAAAGATAAAAGGTTTTTCTTATATAGGGCCTTGGATCCATCTTGAGGAAATTACAAAACTACCTAGGACCACACTCCCACATAACCACGATCGCATGAGGTTGTTTGGGACAGCGAAAAATGCGACCGCGATTGTTACCCACGATCATTCTCTCATGATTAGTTTTTCTACCAGTCACCGCGACAGGTGGACAACGACCGCTATACCTAAGGGTCATCTTCTGCAGGTCGTCTAATTCACTCTTTTTATATCTTTGGATAATTTTATGCTCTAATCGACATCGTTTGATCTTCTCAACTTTATCCCGGCAAAGAGTTGATATCAGTGCATCTATCCATAGATGTTGTCTTATTTATTCATTGAAAACAAGGTAATGTACATGAAAAATGAGTGCGAAGGTGTAGTAAACTTACCACTCATCAACACCCCTAACTTAAAGCGTTGCTTGTCCTCGAGCAACACTATCTTAAACTATTAGACAATGAATATTTATACCCAATTAAATGACCCAATGATTATAATGACTACAAGCTTAGTTACTACCACATGTAGCTCTTTAAAAATTGGCAAAGCTATTCTCCAGACACTCCTCAAGATAAAAGCAATAATTAAGGATGGAAAAGACATCACAGAATAACCAAGTAACAACAACCAGTACTCTTAAAGTCACTCACTTTTGACCAAAACTATGCTATACTCCAATTACCTCAGTACTTAGATGGTGAAAAAATCACCCCCATCAACTTTTTCACAAACCTCCTCACAAGAAAGATAATTCCACACTCTAAGCTGCCACATATGCAATAAGGAACTTAAGTACAAAAACTTTGTCCCTCACAAAGAAACTCTCTATGTTAACTAGCGTCATACTATAGGGTTGCCCCTATTTTCAATTGCCACTATAAAGAAAATAAATACTTGGAGATCTCAAAGGACTTTTTAAGCTCGTAACATAGGTTCGGGTTAGGGTAGGATATGATTTGGGACAAAAAGTCTACACCCTCCCTTGAACATCTACATCAAAGTATTTAATCCATTTATTTAACTATGTTTCACTCCTCTTTGTTTTCTCTCTTTTTATATATGCCTTCTTTTTGCTTTCATTGTTTACCCATTTTCTTCTATTTCTATTTCTAGAAATTTTCATGAAATTCTTTCCTTTTATAAACCCTTATTTTTCAAATGATTTGTATTCAATGCTTAGGTACTTAGGCATTTTACTAAAAACTTCGTGGCCCCATACTTACTTTTATCAATCTTCCCAACCCCAACTTAGGTGTTTATCCTCGAGTTGCATTTTGAAGTTCAAGGAGGGTATGGTTAAAAATAAGGATAAAAAGAATGGTTCATGGCTTGTAATGTGTTTTCCAAAGAAAGGTTCAAAGGCTCACAATGGGTAACTAGGGATTACATTTTTGTATAGGTAGGATTTTTTAGGCTAAGTAGGGCTCTAATGTCACAAAGATAGCCTAAGATCATTTCTCCAACCAAATATACTAAAAATTAAATTTGAAAGACTAATGAGGCAAGTTCTAGATGTCACTAGTTATACATGAGATATAGATAAATTATCTCACTACACATGGCATGCAAATTTTACAAGAATGATCAATTGCCTCTCTTATTAGAGTCAAAAATGGAGTATATATCAATATTACTAAGTAAAAATTTGTGGTGTCACAAAAATAGAAAGAGTTTTGTTACAAGGTTTCTCTAGTACATGCCCTTAATTATTTTTAAAAAGTTTTGAATGGAAAGAGTTGTTTGTTTTGCATTTTCACCACACTCAATTTGCTAACTCACGACTATAACAAAAGCCTTAGCTTCATATTTAGTCTTAATATGGGGAAACCAACCATATCGTTACTCAAAGTTTGGCAATGGTATGAGTGCAATCCAAAATATCCAATGCTACTAGTACTCAGACTTCTCTTTGCATTTATGACCTTGATGCCATGAGTACTCAGAATTCCCCTACATCTATGACTCAAAACCTACACACAATGGTTTCTCTTTAAGAATGTTGTCACTTAGTTTATCATAGGGAGAATCTCACCCGCATTATTAGTAAAAGAAATGGAAAACCAAAAATGAAAACAAACAACTCACAATATTTCTATTCTTCAAACATACTAAGTTTAAGTATTTCAAACCAATAAATACACACAAAGGTAGGGCCATATGCCCAACTATAAGGCTTATAGTGACATTACTACATAATTTAAAAGCATAATAAGGGTTAAAGGGCTCCCTAAAACTGCATTGATAACCATATTGAATGCTGGAGAGAGAGGCGCAATTGTAATCCGATTGGTGACATTGCGGTGTCACGATCGGGGCATGTAGCCCCGGATCACGGTACCTGAGGCCATCTGCTCCTATGTTTGGTCATATTTTATGCATGGTTGCTACACTTTAAAACATGGTTTTTCCTTGTTTTTGTCTACCAGCCTACCTTAAAACACCTACAAAACATTAGAATTTTGTGATTTATTCAAAAGTAAATCGTGTAAATATGAAAATGATGGGTTGCCTCCCATCAAACACTTGGTTTAATGTCGTAGCACGACACTTCTTGAATCCTCATTTGTGTCTCCATTTAGAGCATTTAAAACTTTTTGCTAACTTTTGATCATTCCATCTTTGAAGTTTGTTGGGCAAAAGTATGGGCATGACAACACATGTTCTATCACGCCACTTCAAAAACTTGAACCGTTTGCCTAATTTTTCATCAAACTTTCACGTGGTCTTAGTTGAAAACAGTGAGAGCACTAGATGTCCACTAATTGGATATCTATATTTCAGCTTTTTATCCTTCAAGATTGAGGTCATAGCATACCCTTCTTAAAAAACAAACTCCAGGGAATAAGGAAATAGTTCATTCTAATCCTCATTCAATAATTGCTCGGGTGGATTAATTTTCATCAACTCCATGGAGCTTAATGTTGAGAAATGGTTAGAATATGGTCTTCTCCCTAATTTCAGAGTTGACTCAATTTTAGTAGCCTCTCCCTAAAATGGACTAGAGTCTTTATAAGGGATTTGCTTGGATTTTTCTTCTGACTCTAGTTCTATTTTCTCTTTTTTGGCATCATTGCTCATCTTTGTCTTGGTTTGGTTGGGAAATCATTGTGTATTATTCAATATCATGCTCATTTAGAAGCGCGGGTATAGTTGTGGTGTTTGAAGTATTAACATCCATGCCCACTTCTTCTATCTTTTTGAATTTCACTCTGAATTCCTTGTGTCTAATGGTTGCTTCCTCCTTCGATGTTTTTATCAATTCCAATATACGTTTAAGCATTTATTAAATGCCACTACTTCTTGTACTTCATTCCTTGCTTTCTTCATATAAGACCTATTAAAATCATAAGAATAACTAGAAACCAGGTTAGTATAACAGGGGGCATTTAGACAATGGTTCTGATGTCCATCTCGACCACCATATAAGGAACAATCATGCTCCTAAGAGGGTTGAGATGGTACACACATCTCTTCCTAGGGAGCATATCTACAATCTTGCTAAAAGTGGGGTCTACCATAATATGGACATTGGTTATTAAGGTATCACTTCCAACCACCAAAGCCACATTTATTACATGATGCCTTATTAACAAATAAGAAGAACTAAAATTCTATCTAAAATAAGAAACAAAATAAAATAACTAACAAATATTTACAAGATCAAATTTAAGCAAGTAAGCTAAAATTCCAAACTAAAGCAATACACCAAATTATTCCTCAGAAATGGTGCCATTTTTTATAATGCTAAACTTATACGTCAATTTAAGTGCAAGGCGGTTGTTGTCTATATAATTACCCAACTAGAGTCGGGGTTGAATCCATAAGCAACAGTGTGAGTGGAGATTGAGTAGGTTTTAATTAAAAGTTACTTGCTAAGTTATAACCTATGATAGAGGATAGTTTTGAGGTTTTCAATCTTGTTGAGTGTGAAAGTAATTCTTTGGCTTCTAAAGGACCAGTTCGAGACTAAGAATAATTATAGTGTAATCAATTACGTGAGGACCTTGGGATTATGCCTTCCTAGGGGAAAGTCATGGTTGGGCTCGTGAAAATTTGATGCAAACGTTAATTGATGATTATGTGGTAGGCTAGGTCGAAGATCTTTATTGTTCATCTTTCAACGAAACCACAAAGATTTCACACATTGTCTCTTTCGAGCACCTAATGTGTGTGCCAATAAAAATCACCCAATACATCAATTGAGGCATCCCTATTTCAAAGATTAAACTCATGGTATAGTTAACTTCACAACCACCTTAATTTTTAAGATAGTGATAGATTAGCAAACAACAAAAATAATTGTCTACCATTACTTTGGTCTCCACATCCCTCTTTTGAGGATGACATGGATTCCTAAATTTTACCCAAAACCCTTCTTTCAAAGATAGCCTTAAGCTTTCTAGAGTTTGAAGCTTTTACCTATCAAATATAATTAGGTATTTGGGGATTTCACCCATCACATCTCAATACATTTAATCAAGCAATGATAGAACTCCTTATCAACAAACTCAAATCTACGCAAAAATTATCTAAACCCACACATAATTGTACCCTAATCAAACATAACCGCAAAAGGTAAAACTAGCAACTCATAATGATAATAAATAAAAATAAATCAATATTCCCATCAAAGTTATCCAGAAAAAAATAAAGTGAGTGCAAACCACTCTTTAGAATGAAATAAATCTACAGTGGGTGAAACCAACGCTACACTTAGAGGTCACTCCAGTGTCTTCTTAGCTAAAAATTAGTACAAGTCTTGCGCCAAGCTCCAAGAAATTACAAAAATCCTAGAATAAATATGGGAGGTAGTGTTGTAGAATTCTATCCCAAGAATAAAGGGATTTTGAGCCTAAAAATAGGCTTTGGGGTCGGTTATTCAGAATGATGTTTCTTTCCTTAGGCCATTTTATGCCCTCACGCGATCGCGGAAGATTGGTCGCGATCACACTGACCACGATCATGGTTAGTCCATCATGATCATAGTAGGCTGACTAGCTTGACTCGGTGCGATCGCAGGACTATGCATATGATCGCGATAACTGATGGCTAGATTCTAATCCTGCATCATCTTGTTCCACTCTTGTACTTCAACTCCCGTTTTGATCTTTTTCAACTCAAGTTTAATTCTTTTTATCTCAGCACTTGTACACCAACAAAATATTGGAATTTGTACATTTAACCCCAAATATGTCTAACTTTTACATTCAAATCATAGTAATGTGCATGAATATTTAGAACAAATAAGTGGTAAATTCACCCCTCATCAGTGGGTCATGCTGATCACCTCCTTGTGATATTTCAGAACCTAAAGTAGAAATAGTTGTATTCTAAGTTAACCAAGTGTGAGTTTTGGTAGAACGCTGTAACTTTATTGGTTCATATTATTTCTAGTCAGGGATCATGGTGGATCTATAAAAGGTTCTTGTAGTGAAGAAGTGGCCTAGACCCCCGACTCCATTTGATATTTAGAGCTTCTTTCATTTAGTGGGTATTATAGGCTATTTGTGGGAAGTTTTTCATCGATAACTTCTCCATTGAGTATGTTAACTAAGATGAAGGTCAAGTTTTCTTGGTCAAATACTTGTGAAGGGGTTTTGAAAAGTTAGAGGATAAGTTCTTTGGCTACAATTCTAACTTTTCTAGAAGGCAACAAAGGGTTTTTGGTGTATTGTAATGCATCTTGGGTGGGGCTTGGTTGTGTTTTGATGCAGCATGGGAAGGTGATTTCCTATTCTTTCAGGCCGTTGAAAGTGCATGAGAGCAATTATACTACTAATGATTTAAGCTATTGGCGGTTATGTTTGTTTTGACAATATGGTGACATTATTAGTATGGTGTTCACGTGGATATCTTTTCTGATTTTAAGAGTCTATAGTAGCTGATCACTTAGAAGGAGCTTAATCTCAGGCAGAGGATATGGCTTAAGCTTCTCAAAGACTATGATAGGAGTTTTCACTACGACCCAAGTAAAGCTAACATGGTTGCTAATGCTCTTAGCAGGTTATCCAAGGGTATTTTGGCTCATGTGGAGGAAGAAAAGCGGTATTTAGTGAATGATACTAACTACTTGGCAAATCATAGAGTTCGCCTCTTGGACTCCATGGATGGTGGTGTAGTTGTGTAAGTAGTGGTTCAATTATCTCTAGGTGTGGAGATTAAGGAGAAATAAGTGCTAGATCCTATTTTTATGAAAATCAAGAGTGATATTGGTGGGCAAATGGTAATGGTGTTTGAGATTTGCGATGATGGAAATTTACGGTATCAAGAAAGATTTTCTGTTCCTGATGTCAACGGGTTATGACAAAGTGTTTTGGATAAGGCGCAAGAGTCACATTATATTTTTCATCCTGGTTCGACTAAGATGTATCATGATCTAAAGGAGATCTGGTAAAATCGCATAAAGAAGGATATGGCTAATTTTGTGGCCAAGTGCATGTTGTGTCAGCACGTTAAGATTGAGCACATAAGGGTAGGAGGGTTGTATCACGAAATTTATTTACCTGAACAGAAGTGGGAAGTGATCATTATGGAATTCATTACAGTTCTTTCTTTGTCTGAAAATCAATATGATTCAATTTGGGTTATCGTGGATAGGATGAATAAGTTGCATACTTTTTGGAACTACGGACTACTTTCTTGGTGGAGGATTATGTGAAGCTATATGTTCAGGAGATTTTGAAGCTGCATGAGGTTCCTATTTCAACTATTTATGATTGTGGCACGCAGTTTACATCTCATTTCTTGCAATTTTTTCAGAAAGGGTTGGGAACTAGGGTTAGTCGGAGTACTTCTTTTCACCCACAGATGGATGGGCAAGCGGAAAAGACTATTTAGACTTAGCAGGATATGCTTCAGGTTTGCTTTATTGATTATGGTGGTAATTCATGTGAGCATCTACCTTTGGTGGAGTATGCTTACAATAATATCTATCTTTTTAGTATTGGTTTGACTCTTCTTGAGGCATTGTATGATATGTGGTATACATATCCTATTTGTTGGTTTGATATAGGTGAGGTGGACATGTTTAGTCCTTACTTTGTTACTATGCTATTGAGAAGGTGAAGGCTATTTAGGAGAGTCTTAAGGCTGTCCAAAGTTGCCGAAAGTCCTATGCAGTTATTAGGCGTATAGACTTACAGTTTTAGGATGGGGATAAGGTTTTTCTAAAGGTATCTCCCATGAAGGTAGTAATACACTTTGGAAACACATGACCAATAATGATAAGGAAAATTAAACAAACTTAATTCAAAACAATAGTACTCATGTTCTTAGCTTTAACCCCGAAAAGGAGGTGTTTAGCCAGCATAGTCATAATCGTAATCATAAAATTTAATTAACAACTAAGAATATGAATAAACTAAATTTAAAAGAAGAAAAACCTAAAATATGAATTTGTAGCAGCCCCTAAATCTCCAAATACGTCCAAGAGTACCTAATAAAAGTGTTTTGAGAGTGCATTTATAAAAGAAAAAGCCTAGGTCGTGTAGGAGTAGAATAATTCCTACAATTGGAGCATGGGAATAGAGGGAAGTCTTCTGCTCTATGGCACCGCAATGGAGAGGGATGATCCTAATTTCGAGCATATCTCTAGAGGGGGCTGAGCTTTCTTTAGAACACTGCTATAGAGGGCGCTGCGCGTGATTATCTACATGCCCTCCCTAGAAGTTGCTTCCGAAATTTTGGTTAAGTGTTTATCGTCCAATCTTTCATCACTTGACTTGTGGTGTATTTCCAATGGATTTTCAGCCTTTACTCTTTCCCCGTTGTTATTTCATTAAACATATATGTTTTAATAATTGTCGTTTATGGTATTATTATCGTTTTGAACTAAAGGTTAGGGATTTTGAATGTTTATTATTGAATAATGTTTTCTAAAGGTTTAATTATGATTTTCTATGTTTTTGTTATTGTTTTGAACATGTGGGTGCATGAGTATGGTGGTTGAACTTCAGAAATTAAATTTTCTCTAAACTTGTAACTTTGAAGTGGTTAATAATTGACTCCTGTATTGGTGGTTTGTTATGTGTTAAATATTTATATTGGGAAATACTGGGGGATTGATAGCTAATCATGAAGGCGTGAGTCCAAAGGACGGACATTGGAAATATATGTATGACGTAAGGGATAGTCTTGATAACTTTTATCTTGTGGGATATAAATTAATCCCTAAGTCTGTACTCGTATATATGTATCATAGAGGACTAAGGGTACAAGTGAATCCCCGACCATCTATGGTATCTCTAGTTCGTGTGGATACATACACTGGGCCCGTTTAGGGGGTAACACTAGACCCATATAGATCGTAGGTAGACCTTTGATAGTAAAGCTACATAATCCAGGTTAAGGTTTTAAAATGCATGATATACTTTGTTCCCTATCCCGATATGGCATATATATGTACATATATATTGGCATATGGTTATCTGTATTTGTTTTATTTGGGTTTGGATTAATGGAATTAATATATATTTATCCTTGAGTTACACGCTAGCGTTCACCCCGCTAAAGGTCTTCGGATGTTGTATCCCCACACGATGCAGGAACCGGCCATGCTACCACTGCTCAAATTCAGTTGCATGCTGATTCGAGGAAACCTTTTTAATTTGTTTTTGAAATATCTATCTATTATGTTTATAAATAAATAAATTATGCACAATCAGTTATTTAATAATAATCAAGCATTATCAAACCCTGAGTGGTAGCTCAGCTGGTAAAGGCCTGAGGAAAAAGTCCTTCAGGTCGCCAGTTCGAGTCCCACTAGGGCCACTGAAGGCATTGAAAACTGGTTGTGCATCCAAGGCCCCGTGGAACTAGCAGGAGTTTCGACTTAAAACAGCGGGTGCCACTGGGTACAACTAGTCCGATTCGCAAAGCGATACCCAGAAACCACGGATAAAAAAAAATAAGCATTATCATATTAGTATTCATATCTAAAAACAACATCATAATTATTTAGATGTGCAGTAAAATTCAAACCTCTTTCTAATATCAAAAACAAATTAGGCTCATTGCTCAAACACAGTCTGCTAGTTGTCTCTTGAATTTACGTGCTTAATTATTAATGAGGAATTTGTCTTTGGGTAAGTATTACTAGTTATTTATTTGGTTTTATATTTTTTAAAAATTTTATTGTTTTTAATAAGTTATTATTACATGGAAACATTTGTGTACTTTTTTTATTTATATTATTTAATCAAAATCTATTGTGAAGTTTTTCATGAAGTAGTTTATTTTGTATGAAGTTTTCATTAGTGAGATTTGACAAGATTTTTCTGTTATTTCTAGTGAAATAGATTTCTCTAAATTTAATACTAACTAGTGTTTGTTGATTGTTTATCGAACTAGTTTTTAAAAAAATTATAGAAGCAAAAGTAACACTACAAAACCATCACTATCCTTGGGCAAGGTCAAAATTGGAGCCAAAGTTAATTTATCCTTCAACTTCTCAAAACTACTTGCACACACATCCAACCATAATAACATAACCTTTTTCTGGGTTAGCTTAGTAAATGGAGCAACAACCGTCAAAAACCATTTCACTAATATTCTATAGTAATCGGCTAATCTTAAGAAGCTCTAAATATCGATTAGAGTCGCAAGTCTAGGCTACTCCTTAACTGCTATAACCTTTTATGGATCTACCATGATCCCTTTACTAGTGATAACATGACCAAGAAAAGTAATATCCCTTAACCAAAACTCACAATTAGAGAACTTGGCATACAAACAATGATCCTTCAAGGTCTGCAATACCGCATGGAGGTGATCAACATGATCCACCTCTCTTACAGTATAGATAAAGATGTCATCAATGAAGACAATGAAAAAAAAATCTAGAAACGGATAGAAGACCCTATTCGTCAAGTCCTTGAATACCACCGCAACATTGGTCAACCCAAAAGAAATAACTAAGAACTCATAATGACCATACTGGGTCCTGAAGACAGTATTAGGGATATCCACTTCCGTTAACTTAAGTTGATGATAACCTAACCTAAGATCAATCATAGAGAAATACTTTCCACCTTGAAGTTGATTAGACAAATCATCGATCCTAACAACATTATATTTATTCTTTATGGTCACCTTCTTCAACTGACAATAATCAATGCACATCCAAAGGGAAACATCCTCCTTACTCACAAACAACATGGAAGCACTCCAAGGAAACATACTAGGATGGATAAAACATTTATCTAAGAGATCTCTCAGTTGCTTATGAAGCTCCTCAACTCTGCCAGAGCCATTGTATAAGGAGGGATAGAAATTGAAAGTGTCCGAAATAAGATCAATCTCAAGATCAATTTATTTTTCAAGAGGAACCCTGGGAAGGTCATTGGGAAAGACCTCAAGAAACTCACTAACCACGGGAACAAATTCTAGAGAAAGACCTTCTGAGTTAGAATCTTTAACTTGGATCAAATGATACAACGACCCTTTAGAGATCAACTTTTAGTCTCTAAGATATGAAATGAACCCCCCTTAGGCACTAAAGAACCCTCTTCCCGTATAATGACTGGCTTATTAGGAAATTTAAACATGACCTTAGAAGTCCTACAATATAAGAAAGCATAGATTGAATGCAACCAATCCATCCCCAGAATAACTACCATAGAGTTTCCTACTACCAACAAGTATCCTAAAGTTTCGCTACTACTAATAGCTACCACACACCCCATATAGACTCTTTTAGCCACCACCGAGTCTCCTACCAAGGTAGAAATAGAAAAAAGAATAGACAGAAACTGATGAATAAACCAAAATTTATAGCCACAAATGAGGTCAGATAAGAGAAAGTGAACCCTTGATCAATCAAACAATACATATCATCAGAGAAAAGTCTCAACATACCCAAAACAATATCGGGAGATGCCTCAGAATCCTGGTGAGTAAAAAGTGCATATATGTGAATCTGGAAAGTAATGATACCAGAAATAAAAGTCAAAGAAAAAGTATCACCTTTTGGTGTAGGACAAAATGATGTAGAAATATGGGCCTTATTGGCCCAAGAAGACACTAGAGAGGGGCACTCTCACTGTATATGGCCAATCTGACCACATCTTAAACGTTTTTTCCTCCTCTTCCCACAGTAGCCATGGTAATAATGACCATAGAATCTACAAGGAGGGTAGAATAGAGCTGGCTAAGCCCCACTAGCCTGAGATTGTGTGCCTTATGCCCGAAACCCACCACCAAACTGAGACTAAAGATTGCCTAAGGCTTCGAGTAACGAGAACTAGCTAAAGAGAGAGAATAAGAACTCCCCCACTTCATTATTGGCCACATCTACCATCTCTACCACTTTGCTTAGAAGGTCTAAATTTCTTTACTTTCCTTTCATAAAACTCAACCTATTTCCTTTTCTCTTCCTCCACTTGTTTCATGTACACAATAAATCTTGAGATGTCCATGTCTTTGATCAATAATTCCACATTTATCTTAAGGACCAACTCATGAGACAATCTCGAGGCAAACTTCCTTATCTAAGCCATCATATTTGACACCATCTCTAGAGCATAACTATATAATTAGTGAAACTTTATGGCATACTCCTTGATGGATATTTTTCCTTGCTTTAGATTAACAAACTTCTCCATCTTTGCTTCTCTTAACTCTAGAGGAAAGAAGCGGTCCAAAAAAGTTTTAGTGAATTCCTCCTACACGTATTACTTATCAATATTACCCCTTTTCCATTCCCAATCTTCATATAATTGGTAAGCCATATCCTTCAACTAATAGGATACAAACTCCAACCCTACATATTAATGGAATGTATAACTCTAATAATCTTTTCTATCTCATCAAGAAAACATTAAGGATCTTTCTCTACCTTAACAAAGGTAAAGGTCGAAGGAATCAACCTCATAAACTGGCCTACCCTTGTGGCCTCAAAAAATAGAGTAGAAGACACACCATACTTAGCCTGAGAATCTACCAATTGAGCAATCATATGAATCAACTGACAACACCAAGCATTCAACATGTTAGCTTGAGAAAATGGAAGAGGACTAGAGGGAACAGAAGGAACACTAGGACCATTAGGTACCAGACCCCTAGATCGAGTATGTACTCTATAAGTAGAGCAAATAGAAAAGGGAAATATCCAAGACCTTAAACTCTATAGCTTGAAATAAGACAACAAGAAGGTGAAATATTCCTGAATGTCTTGTAGACTTTCTATTTTAAGTGTAGCTCGCTGCACACCCATAAAAGAGACTTACTTGACATGGCTTAGTTGATATGCAACTGACCATAAAAGTTCGCTCTTATACAAACTTGATCGAACCTAAAATCAACCCTTATCGTATGGGCATCTTAATCTTAATAAGGACTGGAGATCTCCCCATCAAAATAACCTAACCCTTACATCAATCCATAAGCATCGAATGAACTAAAAATAGATAAGAAGATAGAGGAAAAACTAACAATCATAACTTAAGAATGTCTAATCATTCCGTTCATGCAAATATAAAACATCCAAACTGCCAAAGTCCACAGTAATACACAAGTTTCTACCAATGTGATTTCTATAATATGTCGGTACATGCGCCCGAGGATAGCCAAAAACTAAGTCAAATACAATTCTATGACATAAGATGGAAGGACTATGAAACATATGCCTTTCAAAGTATGGAAGCTCACTACTTTTATGTTAAAACACAATCCTCTCAAACACCTAGTCACTATGTAGAAAGAGAAGAAGAAGCTTTGTCCCTTATGTCATATGGGGATACATCGTTTGGAGATAGTTAGCATTTGGAGTGCTAAAATGTAACAAAAGGGTAAGGATTAAATAGTGTCATTATTCAATACATAGTCAAAACATCCTAAGCCACCACATTAATACACATAGACATGTAGACATATGCAAATACAAAGTGTCAAGAGATAACAAAGCCATAGAATACATTTCAAAACACCTAATCATGAACCATGAAGTGGAGGACTCTAACCCTCCACTCGCTTAAGTTATATCAAGAAAGAGGTCTCTAACCCTAAGATTTTTTACTGTGTAAGTGGACTCTAACCACAAGGATTTTTTTTTTAGAAAAGTGGACTCTAACCACAAACCATTTTGATAGACAAGTGGACTCTAACCACATACTATTTTATCAAATAAGGGGACTCTACCCACAAACAATGTTATTAAACAAATGGACTCTAACCACAAGCCATTGTATCCATTACTAGTCGACATTGGGACTCCAACCCTTTGTCCTTGCATTCATATCTACTATATTCATCATTTAAGAACTGTAACCCACTAAGCCATTTCAGTCTACCAAGACCATAATTCAACACCATACATGACCATAAGGTCTACATGAACTATTTATAAATCATTCACTTTAATAGGACAAAGCATTAGTTTCAATCACCATTCAACTAAATTTGTTATCATAAAGACTTATATGACACAATTCATTATTCATTAACATTCCCACACCAATCTTTGGTTTAATAAAATTCAATTTCATGTTCGAGAAAAGAAACCTCTTTTAACCAAACCAACCACCATGGCCTCCAATTAACTCAAAAATTGGCCAACAAGGCCTTTAAAAGGTCATTTACCAACATTATTACTCATTAAGCTATTACCTTAATTATAAGCACTGTTAACATGTGATAAGTTATTTTTAGTAGGGATTTTTACAAAAACCTTAAGGTCAGATTCTTACCAAAACCAAAATCAAGGTTGAAACCATCAAACATAGCATTAATCATGAACCACTTGTTAATCCACAATAAACAAGCACCCACTTATGCAAACCATCACCAAAAATAAGTATAAACAAAAGTTTAAACAAAATTAAACATCACTCATCACTATATATCAAAACGCTCATTATTTGTTTCAAAAAACACCATTATGGATTTATAAAAAAACATTTAAATAACATAAAATTTGTAGAAATAATAATAAAAGAAGAGTCAAATTCCTTATACAAGATGATTCACGAAAGTATTCTTGGTCCTCAAGTCTCCAGATAGCCTATTTTATAAACCCTAGCCCCAATCTTATTAGAAAAGTTAGGAAAGAATTTTAGGGATGTTTTGGAATGTTTTTGAACTTGTATATGTGAAGAATGAAGGGCCAAATATAGTTATAAGTCATGGTTTATAAGGTTTTAGGGGTGGGAAAAGTCTAAAATATCTTCAACATTAGAGTCAAAAAGTGAACCTAGGAGGGTACGACTCACCCTACTGACCCATACCCTAATGTACTATTGGTACCCTACCTCATATCCTAGGGCTCACCATAGACCCTTAAAAATACCAGTATGTGACTTAACATGCATAACTCGTACCCTAATAGAAAAGTACTCTTTGGCCAAGCAATCAAGCATCGTACAACTAGGTATCATATGACCGGTACCCTAACATACAACTTGGGAGATGGTAAATCATACCTTTGATAGAATTCAATCACCTCTACACTTCTTAACATATAAGTGAGAAGTGCTCAAGTTGTATGCCAGGGTACGGCTAGTACCGTGAGTCGTACCTTTCCAAAATATTCACTTAATAGAATTTTCTAATGGTCCAAAGCCTAGGTGTTTCAATTAGTTGACTCTATAGAAGAGTCAGCTATTATAACTCTAGTATATTTTCCTAGTTCATCCTTATCTTCTCAATGTTATCCTTGCCTTGGTTGTGAATAAAGCATTTGGATAGAAATGAATGGAAGTACCCGATTTTTGGTTTGTTATTATTTTAAAGATCGTACAAGGTTTCTTCAAAATTTGTCAAATAAGTACCTGTTCAAAATATGAAATATAGTTCTTATTTATTTTCTCCAAAATTTGTGAGGTAATAATTTCTCGCTTATTATGGTTCATGCTATGCCTTGAAGAGTTTTATTTTTGCGTTCAACCACTGTATATTTTTGGGGAGATCTTAGAGAAAAGAATTAGTGAGTGTAACCTTTATTGTTGCAAAAGGTTTCCAAATATTTTTTAGCAAATTATCCTTCATTATCACTTCGAATAGAAGATATATAGTAACCTTTGTCTCATTGAACCTTTTCATAGAAAACTTTAAATTTATTTAAAGTATTATCTGTCTTTGTTATACAGAAACATAACCCATTTAAATCAATAATATTCATCAATAATCATAAAATCACACCCTTTACCATTAATAATAGTTCTTCTAGTGAGACAAAAATAATATATGTGAAATAACTATAATGGTTTAAAAGTAGAGACAATATCTTTAGCAGGAAAGAAATTTCCAATTTGCTTACCAAGTTGACAAGTATAAAAAATGTTAATCTTTGATTTACAAGACCAATAACAAGCTTACATCTGTATACTTTTTCAACTTGCCTCGTGCATTCTTGCCAATGTCTTTTTTGCTAAATCCAAAGATCTTCAGATATGGAAGCAAAACATATATGTCCTTCTGTCCTTTAAATAAAGTCTAGGAAATATGCATTTCTATGTCTATCTCTAGAAGTAGTTTTGGCCATGTCTTTCAATAATATAACCATATTATTTTAACCTTACACTAGTCCAGCATCATACAAATGACCTATACATAATAGATTCTACTTTGAGATTTTGACCAAATAAACATTAGTGATATTACACGCTCATTAAGGAATAGAGTACTAATATCTATTACTTTACCTTCTGAATTTTCTCCAAAACTTATATTAACTCTATCATAATAGGCTACTATTTTAAAAAGTCTTTTATTCCCTGTCATGTAGTTTGAACACACACTTTCAAGATACCACTTCTTTTATTATTTGAGTGGTATTCCTACAAAATAGATACATCACTTATTTCTCGGTACCCAAGTATTTTTGGGACTTTTGAGTTAGTATTTTTATTGTCATAGACATTTTTGGGTCTTTAAATCTATTTTCTAGGATTTCTAGAATGAAATCGCCTATTGTAATATATATGACCTTATTTACCATATAGAAAGAAAGAAGAATGAGATTATCTTTCAGTTGTGGAATTGGAATAATAGGTATTATTAGTGTGACTGGTTTCTTTTATTGACTTGCTAGAGTTAGTTGAGCATTGAAATCCTTCATAGATGTTATATCTATTGTAATAGGTTTTATCACTTTGACTTATCCCTTTGGTAGACTTACTGGAGTTAGTTGACCAATAAGATCCTTCATATCTATAAATATCTATTATCATACATAGATCTACCACTGTAAGATTTTTTTCCAATTGACTTAGAGAAGATAGTTGACTTATTAGATTTGACAATTCTGTGACTGGAAGATTTTTTAAAACTATTTATTTTAACATTAAATTCATCAATTTCTTCTTGTAGAAAATATTTTTTCAAGTTTGATTTCCCAATCTCCTCTTTCCATTAATGAAGATTTTTTTCATCTTGAGCTTAATTTAAATAACCTAAGACATAATCCAAGAAGTTATGTAAGTTAAAATATTCATTATAGGGATTTGTTCTTTGCTGACTAGATTCTACAATAGCCATTAAGCAACAATCTCCGTTGCTGTGATTTTATTATTAAAGTGTTTTGCATTATCTAAATAGCTGAAATCCATTTGATTTCCTTTGCTGGGCCCTCTTTTGGCATTTGGACAAACATTAGTAATGTATTTACCATAGTTTGAATACTTACCTTCATTCTTGTAGTTTCTAACTTATTGTTTTCCTTTGGAGTAATTTGTAATACCCTATACTTTTTTGAGATCAGCTTAGCTCTTAGTGCTTTAATAAGAGGTTGAAATCATAAAAATTTAGCCAAGTGTTGGGGACTTAGCTTAAGTTTTAGCCTCTTAACATTAATGATTTTTAAAGTTATCTTCCTGACCCCAAGATGTTAGTTTTTGAGTTGATTCATGTTCAGGGGTGTAAGTAGCATGTATCGGATAAGTATTGGATTTTTCAAATATGGTTTGGACCACATTTGGATTTCAAAAATAGAAAATCGCCACGATGGTAGTGCATCGTGGTGGCAGCGTTGGCACATCTCGATGAAGGTGTGTTTTCCATGTTCTTTAATCATAATTTAAATGCATATATCATTATCTTTATTCTAGAGTGTGAAGTTCTTAGGAGGTAGAGAATATTCATAGAAATCAATTAGAACAAAGTTGAGGTAAAAGCCTTTTATCCATCCAAAGTTTTGGTATTGAATTCTATAAGGATCAACTTTGAATGTTTATAACTATTGATATAAATTGAATTTTTCAGCTAGGACCCACCAAATTGTAGATAATTAAGTTAACTTTCCAATGATACCAATATTACCTTAATCTATTACCCGAGTGAAAACTTTTGGCATTTTTCAAGTAAGGCTGTAAGCCACTGCGATTACAGCACATCACGGTGAGCCTTCAAATCGCAATCCGATTTATGAATTTTTGGTTTAAATTAATGAGGGGCAATGGGGTCTTCTCCCACATCAACCCAAATCGTATAAACACGATTATAAGCATCCATTAGGGCATTATTTTGCCTCATTATCCTATTTTACTCTCAAGAACAAACCCTAAATAATCCCCTTCAGGATCATTCATTCCATTACCTCCTCATCAAGAAAAATCAAGAATCAATATTTCTTGATTCTAAAATTCTTTAAGGATTTTGTTTCTTCTTATAGATTTAAAGTTTTAAGGTATGTGGGAGTTCATCAATTAGTCCTCTTTCACACATGGAGCCCATAATCCTTTTCTTTCAATTAAAGAATAAATTTCTTGATCATTATTTATTTTAGATGTTCAAGAGAGATGTAATTTTATGTTTCATGGTGTTTTTAATTCAATAAAGCCCATGTGTGATTTCATGAAAGATTTTGAATTTCTCATGCCATGAATTTAAGTTTCCCCATGCTTTATTCAATTGAATTCCATGATAGATCCTAAATTCATGATTTTTAGAAACATTCTCATATTTTAAATTATTGCTTTCCACATGTTTGATGAAATTCCCATATCAAGTTCAATTAATGTAAAGATGAATTCCAAGTAATGAATGTTACCATGTAACTCTATAGTTCCTTCATATTTAAGACATTCTTATGATTCAAGTTATAATCTTTACATGTATTGATGAAATGCTCATGTCCTATATCATGCGAATTCCATATAAATCTCCCAATTCTCGATTTTAGTTATGTAATAATGCTTTGCTCCCATGTTCAAGATATTCCCATGTTAAAGTTCATGATCCCCATGTATTTAATTAATTTCCCGATGATAAAGTCTTAATCTCCATGTGTTTGATGAAATGCCCAAGTGTTGAAAGTTGAACAATGATTCCCTTTTATGACTTCAAAGATTTCATGTGTTCTTATTACTATTGTTATCTAGTCCAAGGGGTTATGAATACCCAATTAGCTGCAATACCTACAGATTGATTACAGTCATTCCAAGAGCCTTATCATTTAATTAGTATTATATTCTATTAAACACAGTCTAGTTTCAGTTCCAGTCTCAATTTATACATTAATAATTATCCGAAAATATGTATGTACTAATTTTCTTAGAACACCATGACCTGAACGTATCTTATTAGCTTTAGTGTATGCACCAGTGAGTATTATAGTGTCTTTCAGTTGGGAGTAGGATTTAGACTGAGTGGGAAGTATGGGTTGAACGCATCCTACTTCCCTAGAAACTAGATGCCACTGTAGGTTTAGGCAACTCCCTAGAGAGTGTTTTCTCTTTCCCAATATAGGCTCTGTTTAGTGATCAGTATAGTTTAGGTTCTACTCTGATGTCAAGGATCGAACAACCCTTCTTAATGTTGTTCAGATGTTGGACTCCATGATGTCTCACATTATTTATGTCGGTTGTATGATAGCTCCCACAGTCTTATTTAGTGTTCAATATGTTTTTAGTTTAGGTTTACTTGACTAGGTGAACAAATTTTTAAATACCTAGTTTTGTAGCTTTCAATCATTCAGATTATATATTATCTTAGTTTTATAACAGTTATACACTTAGTCTTGCATTATCAGATAATACAATTTTCATACATTTATGTTCAGTTATCTCATATAGTTTTGATAGTCCTTAACTCATAAGAATAGTACTACATAGTTTTATCCTAGTTATTCAAACTAAGTATAGTTCAACATTACACGATACAATATTCATAAAGTACCCATGTTTTACTATTCTCCAGCTTCAGTTCTACTTACATTATATAAAAAGTAAAGTTTTATGAAATTAGGTGTAATGATTCACCAGCTTATTAGATTATGTTTGTTAGTAATGTTTTAAGATGTTTCAGGTTTGAGTTTATTCCATATTGTTTGTGAGTCTAGTTTTACTTAGCAAGCATGTTTTAAGAGTTCATACATAATAAGTTTTACTTAAGGCATTCACCCCCACTTACTCAGTATATTCCAGAAGTACTAATCAATATATATGTCTCCGTGGCTATAATATTTCATAATGTAGGTACTATTTTTAGCTTATACATCATGATCAGATAGTTTTAGTTTCCAACCAGCAAGTGATGAGTTCTCCTACTTCAAGGACTTTAGTTAGATATTGTTTATGTACCTTACTTTATTATTTACTTATATTGATTAGTGGTAGCTGGAGGCATGTCCAAGTTATTATAGTCAGTGTAGTAGAGGCTTCATAGATGTTAGTCAAAGTATATCATGCAGTTCCTCTTTTCATTTTTATCAAAATGTAAAATTGCATCAATATTGTATTTTCCCAAGATCTCATCATGATTATGTTTCCGCATAGTAAACATAGTAATTTTACATATATTTAAATTAGTTTCTTAATAGTATGATAGTTCATGGGTAAGCTTGGTATCACTTATGGTCCAAAGCAACTAGTGATGTCCAGGTGGTAGTCTCGGGGCGTTACAAACTTGGTATCAAAGTATAGAGTTCAAGTGTCCTAGGGTGTCTATGATGTCGTGTCTAGTAGAGCCTTGTGGAATGATACAGAGGTGTCTATAGTTTTCTTCGAGAGGCAATAGGGAATTTAGGAAATATTTCCCTTCTTTCAATTCCCAGATCTTACAATAGAAGTGTTATCTAAGAAATTAATTTAGATCCTCATCTTACTATATTCATGCTAACTCTATATTAGTTTTGAGGTAACTGAAATATTAAAGCTTAAATTCCTACAAATAGAGCTTTCTCATATAGTCCCCATAGATAGTTGTGGGATTACATGCGACCTCAAAAGTATCCTATCAGTTCCTTCATATTCTAAAGTATTAAGGATTTTATTCATGATCATGAAAACTTGTACAGTAATCAAAATTCAGATGTGCTTTTATATCCCTCCCTAGAATCCTATGATAGCATATGGTCTATAATTTGAACCATGAACCCATAAATTTAGAAGTAGTAGAGTTGGGATAATGATATCTGAATTGAGCAGATTTTGTACTCATAGAGCTAGTTGTATTAAAGGTTAGTCAGTAGGCTTGACATAGAGAATGCAAGAATTTAAGTTTATTTATACAGATTTAAGTATGATGATGTGTTTATGATCTTGAGGTGTACCCTAGTTGATGGAACTTCATTATTTATAAGTTTTTAATGTTTATGTTCTTAGATAATATCCTTGAGTTGTTAAATGAAGAATGAGGCTATGTAGTATGTGATGTTCTTACTGACTAAGTTATGGGTTACAGGTTGATGATGTTAGGTATGTTGGTATAATTAAACTAATAAAGATTCTGAGTTAGTAAGTGTTTAAGTTATTGTATAATGACTATTGGGGCAATAGAAAGTTAAGAGTTGTATCCCGAGAGATAGTATTTGTAGAGGGTTTTATACTTTCTGGTGCAGTCTTTGTGGATGAGTTTCTCATTAATGTGTATTATTATGCCCCATACTCTAGATTAAAGTAATTGCAGTTCAGTTTAGAGTTTAGCAAAGTGGTCAATAGACTTAGAGTGATAGGTTAAAGCTAAGGGGGAAATGATAGAACAAGTACCCAAGTAAGGATTTCATATTCTAGTAGTGATGCCAGAGTATGTAGAACATGAGTAAAGGAGGATGATTCCCAACCCATTCTTGTTTCAGTATTGTATTTCAGTCATCATGATATCTACTCATTCCTCATATCTCAGCTCCATGATCATAGTTCATGTTCATGCATATAATAGAGAATCTTGTACTGTCCCAGTTCCTAATATGAGGAGTTTTAGTTCATTCAGCAATACGGATCATGTTTCGTGAATTTATGAACTCTAAACCCAGGTCATGCAACTCATGACCCATGTACTCATGCTTTATAGCATGTTCAATTCCAATACTCATGCTACACTCCTAATAATCAGTGAAATTTAGTTTATGTCATATATGTTCTCAGTTTAGACCCCTTTGATGAATCCATTATATTTGTACTACATTCCTCATTCCTCAGTAAAGTGTCATGTTATGCATAGTATTCTTTCATGTTTTAGGTATTCATGTACTAACTTTCATTGACCTTTCCTTATGTCATGATTAGTTGAAATTTTATGTGTGTTTTCTTGGGGTACTGCATGGAAGTTGTAAGGATAGAGGTTTACAAAATCTGAGAAAGATTCTTTTGTGGTTATTTGCCTACAAATTCATGTGTGGTTATGAAGATAGGCTTGAATGTCATGTTGGTGTACAAGTGGGATGTATAGTTGTGTATAAGCTTTCAATATGATTCAATCCATATAGCCAGTAATTCAAATTAGCAGACAGACAAACAAGTTTTTATAGTTTTACATCCTTACTATTCATGAGGCAATTCATTCACGACCATGGAAGTCATAAATTTAGTTCATGCATCATGCATCAGTTTCAGATTCCAGATATTTTGTCATGATTCGGTCTATAAGTGCCTCATGAATCATCTCAGTTTTTCTTTAGGATTTCAGCCAAGTCAGTATCATTCTGGGGATGAAGCATCACAGAGGGGAGATGTTGTGTTGCCCTGAGTTTTAATGTCTTAAATCTCTTATCTTTTCATCATTAAATCAGATCCAATCTAGATTAATGGTTACTCATAAGTTGATTCTCCCGTTTCTATCTTAGCCTTTTAACCATTCTCATGGCATTACATGTATTCAAGGAATAATTTTAGTTTAAGATATTTTGTTTTGGCATCATGTTTCAGATTCAATTATGCAATCATATTTCCAAGTCACGCATATTTAGTATATGACCTCATTTACCTTAGTACAGTACTATTAGTATAACCCATCTTATTTGAGGACGAACATTCCCAAGGGGGAGATATTATAATACCCATACTTTTTTTAGTTCATTTTATCTCATAGTACTTGCATAAGAGGATAAAAGACTGAAAATATAGCTAAGTGTTGGGGACTTAGCTTAAGTTTTGGCCTTTTAACTTTGACAATTTTTAAAGTGACCTTCCATACCCCGAGACGTATGTTTTTGAGTTGATCAATGTTCAGGGGTGTAAGTAGCATGTCTTGGGTGAATTTTGAATTTTTTTGATAATGTTTTGACTATGCTTGGATTTCTAATACAGAAAGTCACCAACATTGTGGCGTGTTGAAGTGGCAGCCTTATCGCATCGTGGTGAAGGTGTATTCTCCATATTCTTTATTTACAATTTTAATTCATATGTCATAATCATTATCCTAGTGTGTGATGTGGTTATGAGGTGAATAATGTTCATAGGAATCACTTAGAACAAAGTTGAGCTAAGAGCCTTTGATCCATCATAAGTTTGGTATTCAATTCTACAAGGGTTAAATATGGATGTGTATAACTTTTTATATAAGTGGTATTTTTCAAATCAAGGGCCACTAAATTATAGATAATTGAGTCAGCTTTCCAATGGTACCAATGTCACCTTAATTTGATACTCGAGTGAAAAGTTATGATATTTTTCGTGTGAGGCTGTAAGCAACCCCAATTACATCGCATCGCAGTGAGCCTTCAAATCCCAATCCGAGTTACAAACTTGTTGTTTAAATAAATGAGGGGTAATGGGGTATTTTCCCACATGAACCCAGGTCGTAAAAGCACGATTTTAAGTATCCATTAGGGAATTATTTGCCCTCATTATCCTATTTTACTCTCAAGAGAAAACCCTAAACAATCCCCTTCAAGATCATCCATTCCAGCATGTCCTCTTCAAGAAAAATCAAGAACCAAAGTTTCTCAATTCATGAAAACTTTAAATATTTGTTTCTTCTTCATGATATAAAGCTTTAAGGTATGTGGTAGTTCATCCATGGGTCCTCTTTCACCCATAGCGCCCAAAACCCTTTTCTTTCAATTGAAGAATGAATTTTTCGATCATTATATTATTTTAGTTGTTCAAGAGAGAATGAATTTCATGTTTTCATGGTATTTTTAATTCAATTCATCCCATGTGTGATTCTATGCAATATTTTGAATTTCTTATGATATGAATTTGAGTTTTCCCATACTTTATTAAGGTGAATTCCATGTTAGATCCTAAATTCATGATATTTAGCAACATTCCCATGTTTTAAATTATTGCTTTCCATGTGTTTGATGAAATTACCATATCATGTTCCATTAATGTCAAGATGAATCCCCAATTTAAGAATGTTACCATGTAACTCTATTATACCCTTATGCTTAAGACATTCTTATGGTTCAAGTTATGATCTTTACATGTATTGATGAAATGCTCATGTCCTATTCCATGTGAATTCCATGTATATCCACCAATTCTTTATTTTAGTCATGTAATCATGCTATGCTCCAAAGTTCAAGATATTCCCATGTTTAAGTTCATGATCACCATGTGTTTGTTGAATTGCCCTATGTTAAACTCCTAATCTCCGCGATTAATGAAATGTTCAAGTGTTGAATGTTGAACAATGATTCTCTTTTACGGTTTCAAAGTTTTCATTTGTTCATGTTGTTATTGTTAAATAGTCTTGGGGGTTATGAATACCTTAAATTTAGTCATTTACCTAATTTTTTCAGTACCAACAGAATGATTACAGTTAGACCATGAGCCTTGTTATTTAGTTAGTATCATGTTCAGTTATACTCAGTCTAGTTTCAGTTAAAATATTACTTTATACGTTAATAATTATCTTAGAATCTATGTTCACTGATGTTTTCAGAACATCATGACTTGAGCTTATCTTATCAGCTTCAGTGCATACACCCATGAGTATTTTAGTGTCTTTTAGTTGGGAGTAGGATTTAGCATCGAGTGGAAAGTGTGGGTTCAGCACATCCTACTTCCCCAGAAACTATGTACCACGATAGGTTTAGGGGACTCTCTAGAGAGTGTTTTCCCTTTATCAATACGGGCTCAGTTTAGTAATCACTCCAGTTCAGGTTCTACTACAATGGCAAGGATAGAAAAAACCTCCTTAACGTGGGTCAGATTTTGGACTCCATGATATTTGACATGGCTTATATCGGTTACATGATAACTCCAATAGTCTCAGTCCGTATTCAGTATGTTTTTAGTTCAAGTTTTAATGACTAGGTGAATAGATTTTCAGATACCTAGTTTTATAGCTTTCAGTATTTCAGATTATAGATCATCCTAGTACCATAACAGATTGTAATGCCTCGAGTATGTAGCCCAGACGCTACATGGTGCTCATAATCCCGAATGACGACAAGCTAACCAATGACTAGTACCTGCTGCAATCACTGAATAGTAATACTACAAATATGAAGAAATTAGGAGAAAAACAGGCCATAAGTTCCAATACTGTAATAAAACTGAATATGGTATAACAATACAAAAATTGAAACATCTATCTACATAATACTCTAGTCTGAAAAGCCTGTACACTGTCTGAAATATGGAGTTGATGGGATAAGTCCCCAACAACTCCAGCTACTAAAATAAAATTGAAATTTTTAAATAATAATTATGTCCTCAAACTATGAGGACTCACCACTAACTCTGACAGGTAAAAATTTATAACTGCTAGGGATAATCGGCAGCCTGTGCATCTGAACCTATGATAAAAGACATCATAGTGCAAGAGAAAAGTATGTGTCAGTACTTTGAATGTACTTTCATGCTAAGTGAGTTAGGTTAAAAAGCATGGGTTCATATGCATGAACGATACTAACTGAATGACATGAATATAACTGAATGGGAATACATGCATGAATAGTATATCTAATAGTCTTGATCCTGTTAAACTATACTGACTTTTGCACTGAACTGAGTGACTATATCTGACAGTCCTGAATCTGTAAAATTGAACTGAGTTCTTTTCTGAGATTAGAACTGAAACTAAGACTGATGGAGGTAATCATCTAACTGACAAACCCCCTTTCTAAATTGATTGAGATCCAACTTGTAACCCCAGTTAGAAGGGTGCCAATACCATGCCATGGGTAAAGATAAGTAATGAGCTAACCCTCTCTGACAGGAAGCTCTTTCATCAACCCTCGTTGGCAAGAAAACTCAAATGAGAGGTATCAACTCTCATAATATTTAGAGGGAAGATATCTCAACCTATGTTGGCTACGTAGTTCTATAATACAGGGATTTCTACTAAGGGTAAAATCCTCTGCTGGAAGGAATGCCCCCATCCCTAGGTTAACTCGGCGTTGAATCCCACTTCCAACTGAATAGACATTGAACTAATTTGTAGTTCATACTAGGCTTGATTGAATTGTTACTGGATATACTATCTAACTGAACTTGACTGAGTTCACTGAGTTACATTGACTGACAGATTACTACTGAATTCAGTTAACTGGCTTAATTTACTAAGGCCTGAACTAAATACTGAATTGGAGTAGATTGATACTGAGTCTACAGAGTTTTTCTGAGTTTTGTAACTAACTGATAGTACTACTGATTGTAACATGACAGATATTATCCAGAGACCGATCATGGCTCTAGGTAATCCGCTAAATTGTTGGGTATTAAATACCCCCAGGACTCGATAGCATAAATTATAAGACGTGGCACAATCTTGAAATACGATAAATAATTACTTGATCATCATTCATTCATTGGGACATTCTAGCAAACACTTGCATTATATTAACTCGAATACATGCTAACATGGTATAATTTCTTTATTTAATTCTCATGAATAGCTCATCAAATACTTGGACGACATTGTATATGCACATAGTACTAATCAACACATGAGTATCAAAATTTCAAGGCATTAACATGAATTCACATGATACTACATACATGATAGTTGTTTTTACATAAATCTTGCACTTAATCATGGAATAGAATTCCAATAAACATTATAATCATGAATAACCTTTTTTTCCAAATTATGAAAAGTATAAAACCAAGCTACTGGAAGTTTGAAAGAGTTTCTTGGACTCCAATGGTGGAAGAAACCCTTGGATGAATACTTGGCATACCTTGGTTGCTAAATTAATGAATATTAATAGTGGAATCTTCAGCCTTGAATTTAAAATTCAATCACCTAGGGTATTTTTGAAATAATGAGTGTATGTTGCAAATAGAAGGCTAAATTTTTTGTTTTTCGGGGGCTGAACGACATGGGAAAAGACCCAAATACCCCTTAGGATGTGGATTTTAATGACTGAAAAATCAAACTATCAATGCTCAGATTGATGCTCCACGTCATTGGCATCGATGCAATGGCTAGCGCACCATATTTGGTCTACGTAGATTCACCGGAATATACACTGAGTTGATGGAAAAATTTTCTATCTATATGATGGATGATGCAACGTGTCAAGATCGCATCGACTCATTGTTTTGGTCACTTGAACATGATTTAAACGAGGATCAAAAAATCTAAAACATGTCCAGAGACACCTACGGACATTCCTGATCATGAATCAATCTAAAGATCGATACTTTAAGGTCATAAAAGTGATGAAATCGAGTTTCCAACTTACAAAGGCTAAAATAATACTACGTCTGACTACTTAGTTAGAATTTTTTAAGTCTGAGGACCCTTAGCAAGCTTAAAAGTTTGAGTTGAGCTTTGAATTTTGTGGGGTCTTACAATATCTTCCCCTTGGGAACATTTATCCTTGAATAAGACTGATTAAACTGAGAATACTAATAGACTGGATTTAGAAACAGGATATGCACAACTGAAGCATGATTTCATGACTGAAATTACTGATAAATAGATTTATTATACTGAACATGCATATCTGATACACGAGTACATAGCCGAACATGATTCATGAATACATGAATAGGATTACTAATAAGCAGAGCTTATTACTGGACATGCATGTCTTATGTATGAGTACATGACTGAACTGTTTCGTGAATGCATGACTTAGTATGCAACGTTAATTGATACCAAGTTGGTGGCTATATATAAACATGAGATTGAGTAATTCAAAGAAAGACTGTTACCTTAGGGTGAGTTTGAGTTTGCAGAGAAGAGGTGAGCTTACATGGTCCGTATGCCTTCCTCTGCTTCTTAAGTAACCACATCAGGAGAATTTTCCTAATTCTATCGGTACTAAAAAACATATAGTCTATTTAGGAATTGCCCAGTGGTGGCACTAGAGGTGGCACCCTACTCATTCGAGTGACCAAACTGAGCGTAGAAATGTTTATACTGGCCTCATGGACCAGCCTTAGGACAGTATTGGACTCTGTGACCTGAATTGCCACACCCGTAACACACATTACTGTCGTATTTACATATACCCTTATGATATTTTCTACAAGTCTAACAAAGGGGATGGGTTCGGGCACTACTAACACCGCCCTAAGGTTTAGGACCTAGTTCCCTATCTATGAATTTAGGAACAAGAGCACTAGCTGAGGAGGGAATTGGCATCAAAGACTTTGGGTGGAACTAATAAAGGTTACCACCCTCTAACTTAGGCTGAGCGAAATTGAGATTACCTATTCTCGCTCTTCTATTTTCTCTCTCTCTTTCTTTCTATGTTTTCCTACATTAATTTGCTGGGCATGAATTATATGCCTGGGTGGGATGATAGCCTGCTGATTGCTCTGAGTTACTACTGATTAAGATAAAGTAAGAGAGTCAATTCTGAATTCTCCATAGAAGACATGCTCGTCCATGGAATCTGCCTGAACGGGCGGAGGTACCGACCGATTTTTGGTTTTTCTTTCGTTAGACCTTTTGGGAGACATGTTCTTTAAAAATAAGGGAGAACGGATTAGACTGGGAGTTAAATTTGAGCTCATGCTCATAGGCACGACATCAATACTTAAAGAGGGTAAACTGTTCCCAAAACATTTTATAGCCTCTTTTCCATAAGTGTGGTGCAAACACACCAATGCATAAGACTATACTAGATGCAGCTTTTCAAACTTCATAGCAGACTGTTGAACCTTAGGCTTTTGTTCAAAGCTTGTAACGCCCCTAGTCTGGTACCCGAAATGCTACACGGTGCCTATGACCCTGAAGGACCACAAGCTAACCTATGACTGATATATGTAACTTAGCACTGTATGATATACTGTATAAATATGGAATATAAACTGTAAGGACGTAAGGTTCAGAACTGTAACATGTCAGAAAAATAATATCTAAAAGGGGTATAAAAATAGCCAAAACTGAAATAAACTATCTGAACATACTATAGTCTGAAAGCCTCTAAACTATCTGAAAACTGTGGAGTTGATGGAACATGTCCCTAACTAACTTTGAACTACTAAAATAAACCAAGTACTGAAGGAGTAAAATAATCAAATAATAACACCCTCTAATGATGAGGACTCACTAGTGACTTTGACTGCTGAAACTGGAATGCTACTGATACTCTGAAGCTCGTGCTTCTGAACCTATGGTATAAAAACACCATAGCGCAAATGCATCCGTAAAATTGAATATACTGGTATGCAAGTAAGGTAGGTTGAATACAAAGGGTTCATATGCATGAACAATACTAGTTGACTGTACAACATGAACGTGAGAATACATGTATGGATAAGTAACTAAAACTGAATACGTGGTATTACTAACTACTCAGTGTGGGATAACATGAGCTACTAATAACTGAGATAACTGATGCTGAGTGATTGTATCTGACAATCTATATTTTGATAAAATAGCTGAGTTTCGTACTATATTGAGTGACCGTATCCGACAATCCTGATATCTGAAGAACTATCTGAGTTTTATTACTAAGACTGAGTGACTGTATCTGACAATCCTAATTCTATAACTAAAAATATGGCAGAATTCATCTAACCGACATACCCCAAATAAGCTATTATAGCTGAGTTGTGGTCCAATCTGCATCCCCAATTGGAAGGAGATTAATACCGCACCACTGGTAAGGACAGACACTGATTGACCCCCATCTGATAGTATCCCTAAAGGAGAATAGTGGGACCCTCATCTAATAGTGTTAATCCACCTCATCAACCCTCAATAGACAGTGTTGATGTCTAAACCTATGCTTGTTGCATAGTTTTGAAATGCAAGGATTACTTTTAGGAATCATACCCTCTGCTGACTGTGTGTGTTCCCATCTTTGGGTTTACTTGGTGCTGAAGCCTACTCCCAACTTAATCGACACTAAACAGATATTTTTAGTTCACACTAGGCATGATTGAGTAGTTACTGATTGTGCTGATTAACTATACTTAACGGAGCTTTCTGAGTTTCGTTGATTGATGGAATACAACTGAGATATGATAACTTACAAAGATTACTGAGATTAATGGACTGATACTGAATTTACTGATTTTTCCTGAGTCACATTACTAACTGAGTTCTATTGATCCTTGATTGACTGAGAGTATCATGAAAAATGACACTGGCTCTAGGCACACAACTAAATTATTTGGTACAAGTACCCCCAGGACTCGATAGCATAAAACTAACAAGACATGAGACTTCTTCACATATGACCATACTCAATAATTCATAGTACAATCATTGGGTATTTCCATAAAGTATTTCCATGTCATAAGATTACACATGAATAGGAATTTCATGTTATCATAACATAATTTCACGAATCCATACTTATGAATGTTCCACTAAATCATTACAAGTCATAGCTTTAGTATGGGAGTCAATTTGAACATGTAGTTACATCATGAGTTCATCATATAAATCACAAATAGGTCATAAAAAAACACTCCGATTCACTTAGGCATTTTAACAAACACATTGCATGCACAACTTAAGGCATAGGAATAATCATCAAATTATCAATTCAAAACTCCATGAATCGACTAAACTTATATATTTCAAGCCACACATTAACATAGTTTCATGAACAACACATAAAGATTCTAGCTTGGGAATTATATCATCATAATATCATGATCATAATCAACCCACAACTAAATATTTACAATACATGATTTAAAACTTAATTCTTGAACTTTGTGGATGGAAGGAATCCATGCATGAACACTATGCATACCTCAGTTCTTGATTCTACGAAGTTTGATGGTGGAATTTTCTTGAATTTGAATCCCCAATTGAAAACCCTAAACTTGTTCTTGAGGAAAATTGAGTGAAACTAATATATTTTTGGTGGAAAATGGCTAAATTACGTGTTATTGGATTTATATAGGGGTGGAAAATTGACCCTTTTTCCCTTAAAAATGCGGACATTTAATGAATGAAATTGGACATCGATGCGATACCCGATGCGTCGCGCCATGATCATGCCAAGCCTCTGCAGTTTCACTGACAGTCCTTGCAAGAATGTAAACCAATGTGATGGGAGATGCAGTGCACCCAGATCGCATTAGTCCATTGTTTGGGACACCAAACGTGGTCTAATGAAGGTCTAAAAATCTGAAACTTTTTTGGGAACACCTATTGACCTCTCTGATCATGAATTAACAAACATACAAACCCTTAAAGGAAATTAAGGTGGTGAAATGAGATTTTCAACTTTCAAAGGTGAAAAATTAACTAAGTTTGGGAACTTAGCTAGAGTTTTCTAAGTCTAGGACCCCTTGACAAGCTTAAAGGACTGAATAAAGCTTAGAATTTTGCGGGGTCTTTCACTTATGTAAGAATAGAATCATTAAGGGGTTTTATATAAAGAATGTTACTTTAGTCTTTAGGTGGGAGCCTGATATTCAAAAAATACTTCCATAGCCAATTGTCCAGTAAGCCATTCTGAAGAACATGAGGTAGTAGTTAGTTTTTTACTATATACTTCCCCTCCTCGGAGATACCCCAAACCATTTTATTTGAATGTACCTCTTCAATCCTATAATCCGCTAGGTGGATACAATGTTATCAATGGTGAGCATCATATTGCCAATGGTGACTTACAAAGTGAGGCGAGGCGAGGCATTGTCGTCATTTGCCTTCGTGGCGATACGACTTACAAAAGGTTACATTAAGGTGAGATGGTGACATGCGATAAGACGAGGAGAAGCTAAAAGTTAATTTTAGATTTCCATTTTGATTTGACTATTATCACTAAGAACCGACAGTGACTGGGAGTAATCCCGGCCGTCGATGAATCTGGCACGAAGCGACTGGTAAATTGTTTCTCTGATTTTTTTCTTTTTCTACTTTTTTATTCTTATTTTCTACAGAGGTATGTTATTACTGATAGTCTATTGATTTCTTCTTGATTTTTTTACATCTTCTACTTCTTCCTCTGTTTTTCTTCTTCTACTTCTTCCCTTATTTTTTAATCACAAAGAGTAAAAAAATCATTTTCCACCCTCTATTTTTAGTTTTTAACTTGAAAAATTTGCTAATATATAATTTCTATTGAGATTTTGATTATTTATATATGCAATTAAATATTTTTATTTTTTGGTATTAATTGCATCGCACTTCCAAAAGGAGATCGCCTCGTAGCATTGTGAGGCGGAGCCTTGTAGCCTTTCACCATACAAAACACAAGGTAGATAGTTGGCTAATTAGATCATAAGTTCCTAGTCACTAAAGTTTCTCTGATCAAGGGACTCCAAACATTGTGACTCTGTATTGAGTAACCAAATATTCTTTATTGTTTGTAATTTGATAGAGTCCAAGATATAAAGCTTATAAATCAGTGTTGCCCAACCATTCATCTTTACTTAAATTAACCTTAAACCATTTGCCACGTATAAAAGATACATATTGGAAGAAGCCTCCTTATCACTACTGATGTGCTTCCAGAGGCCAACTACATGAGTGTCTGGGCTCTTCTTTGAACACCAGTTGTTCAGGGTTTCATATTTAGGATATATCCCATTCCAAAATCTTGCTTCAAATTTAGGCCTACTAAATTTGATTTTTGTACCAGTTCAAATGATATGATGAATATCTAGCCCAAATTCTTATGACAATGATGGAATGATACAAGACCTTTATAAACTCTTGTATGCCCTTTTGCAGCCTATGTAATACAATATATAGATCCATAGTTTATTTAGTACTTTATAGGATTTAAACTAGTAATTAGCTGAAATAGTTAAATTCTTATATTTCAACCCTAATTATTAACCAGAACCATGGAAACAATGTTTTTGTGAAGTGCAAGAAAATCAAAAATTGGAAGTTGGGTTTTCAGATATAAATTTAATTCCTCTAATATTTAGTACTTTTGAATAAACTTCTGGTATTTATCCTAGTAATAAAGTCTCAAGTTCATTAAAAAAAAAGGTATCAAACCCTTGTGATTTCTCTCAATTACTTTTTCAACACTTCAATATTAAATTTAGCAAAGGCAATTATTGTGTTTTCACCCAATGTATGCATATGCAGAATAGTTACTGTTAAAGTGGAGTTTGGTGGAAGTATTCTAGCAACTTGATGGAAATTTTGAAGGATAGGATGTACACTATCTTTTAAATGGTGCAATGATTGGATGACCTATAATGAGAGGATCCAGAGGTGGAGTCCATGTTATAAAAGCCTTTATTTTTTTGTTGGATAAGTGAGTGGAAGTTATGTATCCGTAACAACGATAGATTTCTTTAGACCCAAGGAGACTGTGTGGCGAACATTTTTTATCAGCTTTATGGCTAATATTGGTAAGAATGCTAAATAACTTAAGAAGTTGAGGCATATTGTATCCCTATTTTATTGGGAGCATTGCATGTTAAAGTTGGAGTCTCGTCTTTGAATATTATAGGTTTCATCCACTTGACAGAAAGAGAAAGTAGATCCTTAATTTACCATCAAAGTATTTTCAATTAGGTAATTTACTTTCCTTATCCAAAGGTGTTAGAGGAATTTTAAAATTCCAATTGGGGAATTAAAATTCCTTCTTTTTTAACTCCTAACTAGTTCGATGTCAAGTAAGTACCTACACCCTTCATGTAGTCTTATGTTTAAACAAGGTATATAATAAAGGAGAAATATTTATGTGGAAAATTTCTGGGTTTTCTAGTTTTACTCCATCGGGTGGGGAAAGTATTCAGTTTTTGTAAAATAAGATTTAGGTGTACTGAATAACAAATTTCGTGAACGTTTTCGGTCAAGGGTGAAGACATTGTTTTATATGTTTAGAATAGAAATTTCTTCATACTAATTACTTGTTGTCATTGTCTCAATTTCTTGAAAACTGCTGAATAGTAGTCTGATATGAAATGTACATCATTCTTTTGACACATTGCCTCAAGGGTGGGTTTTTTAACTCTGTATTTGATTGATGGCATTTTTATTTTTCTCCCACCTATTTTGTGAAATCAGAGAATATTCATAAAAATTTCAAACAAATCCTTTACGTTGAAATACTAAATAATTTTTCACTTTCTTGATCTTGAGATATGTGTTGTATTTTTTGGAAAATAACATTCGTATCTTTACAAGGTAGAGGTAAGGTTTATGATCACTCTACCCTCCCTAGACCCTACTTATGAAATTGTAATGGTTATGTTGTTGTTGTTGTTGTATAACTGATACCATCGACTTTACTTATGATTTATGAATTGCCGAACCGATTTCACAGATTATTTTTCTCCTGAAGAGATGTACTAATATTCTGCTTTACTGTTGCAGGAGTTTCTTAATTTAGGTGAAAAAGTAGGAACTAAAAGTGGAGGACTTGATTATTATTTTGCTCTATGATGCAAGCTGGCAATTTGAACTGAAAGTTGAGAACTTAAATAGTAGAAACAAGAGTTACTTGATTATTTCTTTTATATGTATTCAAATGTTATGGAGAATTTGATATCATACTCTAGCTCGATCGAGATGGTAACTATGTTTTTTGTGAAACAAATATTGAAACTAATATCATGGGATGGTTGATCTATATATGCCTAGAATTTTCCTCGTCTTTAAAGGTTGATCTAGGACCAAGATGTTTCTTGTCCTTAAATGTTGATCTAGGAAAGGAAAAGAATTTTGCTCATCGCTAAAAGATAATTATGACCATGTAGTTAGTCTATTTGTGATGAGAAATAGCGTTGCAAAAGGATAATAATGATAAGGTAGTTAGTCTATGTGAGACAAGATATACTGCCGCAAAAATATAATTAAGACCATATAATTAGTCTATTCGGGACGAGAAATACCATCGCAAAAAAATAATTACGATGAGGTAGTTAGATTATTTGAGACAAGACATAACGTCGCTAAAACATAATTATGACTAGGTAGTTAGTCTATTTTGGAGGATTACTCTTCGTAAAATAATAATTAAGACCAGGTAGTTAGTCGATTGGGACAAGATATACCATCGCTAAAAAGCAATTATGATCAATTTTTTTGCAGTTGCAAAAGGTTTTTAAGGACTGATTTACTGGACTTATCGCTAATGAACTTTAGTGGTGGAGCCTGTTAGGATGGGATGCGACTAGATTTTCTTGATCCTAAAACACCAATTGGGACAAGATTTGGACTTTTTGGGACCTTATTTCACTTTCTTATAGGTTGTTTTTCTTATACTGCAAGTGGTTTGATATGGTAAATGGAAGGACACTTGGAAGTCCTCTTAAATCTATATATAGTTGGCTATGGATAGTACTTGTAAGTATGGTCTGTATGACGATATAACCACTAAATGGCCTTTGCTAATAAATGGTAAATGGATTGGTTGATTGCTTGGTAATGGTTTTAATTGGGCAATAATGGTGGGATGTGTAACAAAGTGGCCTCGGGGGACCAAAATTTTAAACTAAAATTTGTCGATGTGAGGTTAGTCTTGGTGACCATGTGCATGATGTCACACTTTATATTTGGGGGATGTACTAGTCATCCCAAGTTTTCTTCCCTGGTCGTGTGACTTCATGTATTAGGGCATTTTAAGCAGGGAAACTGAACCCATATAGCCGATGGGTGTTTCAGGACGGTAAGGATATAAAGCTCAGGTAATGATTTTAAATGCATGATAAACCCAGTCCCTTTTCTCGGCATAGTTATATATATATGTATGATTGTGTTCTTATGGATGGTTTTACTTGGATTTATAAATTGCATTATTTTACCCTTATCATGAGATCATGCTAGTGTTCATCTGTTAACGGGTCTACAAGCAGTTGTATACTTACACTGTGTAGGAACCAATCATTCTACTCTTTCTACATAGTGAGTGACTCGGGGATTAGAATTTGGACTGAAGTGATAAGCTTTCATCCTTTTGAAAATCTCTATTTCATGTTATGTATATTCTATATAATTTGATTTTATTTTGGATATTAGTTTTGGCCATGCTGGGGAGCATGTCCCAACAAAATTTTATTACTCCTCTTGCTAGAGGCTTTGTTGTACTGCTATGGGTTTGTATGGGCGGTATCAGTATTGGTATCGGCCTTGGCATTGGAATAATTTGGTAGGCTGACATTATTGGACATATTTTCCCATTTTTCCATAGTATTTTATTTTTGGATTAATTATATTATGTTTTGAAACTTATTTGGTTATGGCCTGATTTATAGCCTTTGGTATGGTTTGGTATAGTTGGGATATTTGTGTGAGATGGTTGGACACAGTTAGTTCAATCACGATTTTGATCGTATCCCAGATTCTTTATATGAGTTGTTACACTATCTAGTTATATGCTTAAAACTCAGCCAACTTAGTGCAGGCGATTTGAGGTTAGGTTTTGTAACGAGGGTGGACTCTGGTCCCGATTGGACCTGGGATGCCTATTATGAAAAGGCCTCCCATCGGGTCATGTCACAAAAGTTTTCACATTTTGTTCATGGTACACTTGAACTTTGAGTTATCTTATGTACTCTTCCCCCCCCCCCCCCCCAAAACCTATTGATTTAATACGTCGTGTGCCCCTTTTTGGTGCAAAGACCATAACATGTAAAACACACATGAACACATGGAAAAAGATACTTATGTGGCAGTCCACATTGTTAAATACCATCCATATCCCACATATTTATCCTATATCAAAAAAAACTTACTTATACACTTAATTCTCCGATTTCTCTATACAAAAATTTTGTATTTGACTTTTCCCTACTCAAAAATAAAGAAAGGTTGAATTTTCATCGATCAAAGTAAGCTATTATCTAGAAAATAAATTAAAGTTTCTTTGTTTTAAAATTATTGGATTCTGTTCTCTGGTTAGTGCTTCATAGTAATTTTTGAATAATTTTTTGATTAGGATTTGGAGGAGACTCAGATGCACAAACACATTTCCTATTATAATTAATGGAGTAAGAAATCGCAATTTAAGTTAGGGGTGAACACAAACATAATCGATAAAATTTTTATTGATTTATCGTTATTGAGTTATTGGGTTAACGATTGTTTAATGATTTTATAAAAAAAATCTATTGGGTTATTAATTCGGTTATAATTTTTTTATTAGGTAAACCGATAACCTAATAAAAATATACTAAAATATTATTTTTCTTCATATATACATACATATATATATATATAAGTAGGATTTTTGGTGCAACTAAAATTTAGTTTTGTTTTCATGTTAGTTACTATTTTTTTAATTTTATCACTAGTTTCTTATTGGTTAAATAAAAATGAACCATTAAGGACTAAAAATTAATAAATCGATAAGATAATATCGTATTAGTTTGGTTATTGATTTAGTATATTTAAAAATTGAAAACTAACAAATTAAACTGATAATATTAAAAATCCAGCCAAACAGATCCATGCATGCCCCTAATTTAAGTAGATAAAATAGAAGTAATAGAATGAAAATTATTTTTAGAAATTTTGAAAGTAATGGAGAAGAAGGGAGAATAAATAGGAATAGAAAACAGAGGAGGTCTTTGAAAGTTTAATAAAAATATTTTTTTTTCCTTTTTAACCCTTGGAAAATGCTGATTTGGTGATTATATGCACCATCATGAGACTGATGGAGTTTGAAATTAAACATTGTTCCACATGGGCCAAAAAATGGCACGCGGCGTACTAAATCAACATGTTCGGGGGGAGGAGGGGGTACTTATGACAACTCAGAGTTCACGTGTACCATCAATAAACTATGAAAACTTAATGGGTAATTGATACTTCTCATAATATTTTATATAGGTTGGGACCCATAATAGATCTTACTTTAGTCCCCTTGAGTTTCAACGAATTCTAATAGATTTTTGGTGAATAAAGTAAATATAAGATTTGAGTAAAAGCTTTTTGGGCTTATACTCACACTCTTCTTCTTTCCTCACTTGATATAATACCCACCAACAATGTTTTTCTTTCGTCTCTTTTTGATTAAAAAAACCTACAAGAGAATACAATACTTAATAATGTAGAGCAAAGATTTAAGAATGTTGAGACAAAAGTATATCTCTTTCTTTGTCTTTCATCATTTAAATAGTAATGATTGAACTACTACTATCCATGTCCAAAATAAAACTTTTTTCTTATTTATTAAAAAACAGGTAACAAAGCTTAGAATTATCAAAACTACCAGAACAGTATATTCATTTACTATTATGAATAGCTAAATTCATAAATTCCTAACAATCATAATATGATAAAATAAGTTCATGTTAGTTGCTTTATAGTAGAATTATTCGAAAAATAGCATGTTAAGAAGTTTAGTAACAAAGTGGAAAAGGAGAAAAATTCAGCTATCTTCCATATTTCTTTTTCTCCTTGAATTACTTTCTTTGTCTTCTTTCTTTATCCACAGTTATCTTCTTTTTATTGCTCTGTATCTCCATTATTTCTTCATATCTTGCATCTTCTAATCCAAGGTCTATAAAGGCCATTGGTTATAGAGTAAATACGATCTCATAACTCTAATCTCTGGCTTCTATCACACTTTGTATAAACAACTATCACCGTGATGAATAGTCAATGATTATCACTCAATATCACGGAAAGTTATTGTTTAGTATCAGTAATAATTGTAGCACTAAAAAATTTCCACTTTTATATATGTTTATGGTTATGATGTGTTAAAAAGAATTCAATAAGGCTATTAAGAAATTTTATGAAACTTGTGCAACATCTAAGTTCTCTAAAAATCCTTTTGTGACTTTATAGATTTTATATTTCATATAATAGTATTTGGTATATTTTTGTTTTTTGAGTCACTTTATTTCTCTGTAGCAAGGTTCTAGAAGGTTGTGCAACCTCTCAATTACCTATTTCTTTCCTTTCTTGTACATTTGACTTGCTTGATTTTACTTGGTGATAAATCAGCACCCCAAAGTATAATATCTTTAACCTAATATGATTACTCTACACCGTCATACAAATGTTCATAGATCTCCACCTCCTAAAGGTTATGGATTAGAATATTGTGTGAAATATCACTAGGAGACTCAATTATGCCACTCTAGATTAGATATTAATCAATTGCTAAAGTGTGTCCACAATAGCAAATTTGTAATTCCCTATAGCTATTAAATTATCTTAATTTTTCTACATCCGTTTCCCCCCATCCCAGTCTTTACTGGTAAATAATATTGTAGCATGCTCATGCTGATTAGTAGCTTCCTTGATACTTGTGATCTAAATGTTCTTCACCAACTCTTCTTTGAGAGTTTTCTTCTGTACTGATAAAGGTATTAGCCTCTTTAATACCTATGATGATTATTTATCCTTTAGGATAGTACGCTTATCCAACTCCCTTCTTTTTTGTATAACAAGACTTTGATGTATATCTACTAATGGAGATGACCTTATTTTCTAAACATTTTACCACATCACCACTTGAAAAAGTATATCCCTTATTTAACAAGGGACCATTATTTTTTCCTTTTACTGTGTATTGCTTGTCCACTTTTTTTGTTGTAGGACTCTCGTGCTTCTTTATAGATGGAACTAATCTAAGTTGTTTTCCATGAAACAACCTAGAGATGCAGTTCTATGTGGATTATTTTTATTCCCCTCCCAATTTACAACTTTCATTTTTCTTTGCTCCGTGATACAGTAACAAAATTTGTTGCTACTTTGTGCTTCTCTCCATCTTTTATCAAGGTTGTAAATGGATTGGCGTTACAACTCCCTTTTCTAAGTGTTAAATCCTTTCCTCTAAAATGCCCTTTATTAATGAACCTTCTCATTGTAGGATTTCACTACTGATTAAGACCATAATTTCTTTCCACTTAACCTCTAGTGGGACTCCTTTCTACCTCTTGTTGTTGAGTGTTATTCTACTTCTCCATTTTCTTCAACTATTTTGCTTTAATTCAAGGTGTAATACCCTACATTCTTGCTTATTATGACCTTGTAGCATACATTTCTTGCAATATTTAGGTAGAAAATCATATTTGATCTTCATCTATTCTATTATTTTTTAGAATTAATAATATCTATCTCAACACACCTTGGAAGGTAGGCTATAACATCCACCTAGAACTTACCTAGCACAACTAGGTCTCCTATTATTTACCGGAGCCAAATAAAAATGAATTAGCTTCTTTACAGTCAATACAATGAAAATGATGACTCTAGTCAAAGAAAGCTAACATCATATCGGGGAAAGAGATACATGCATAGCATTTGTTGTATCCTCATCTATCTTGAATTTAGCATCATATATTAGGGGTCGCATTTGATAAGTGTATCCATACTTAGAAATAATATAGTTTACAATTATTACCATCTCATTCAAAAATCCTCAATAAGTTCAAATCTCAAGAGAATGTGATGATTTTTTAAGAAACCAACTTACAATCTCCTTTAACCTTGAGCTGTTAAGGTATTTGGATTAAAGATCATCCAATTATTTCCAACCGTACAAAAACTTGCCAATAAATGAATGGATATTGTAATTCTTGTGATGTCATTCTTCCTCAATTCATAAAACTAAAGGAATATAGTTAACAAAGTTAAGCATCTTCATTTGAATGGATTGAACAATAGGTTTATTTTGAACTTTAGCAGCATTAATCGTCAACAACTTCAAAAAATTGAAAAACTGTTCTTGCCTTGTTACATAATCTTTGGTCTGACAAACCAATGTAAAAATTATAGGAACGAATAAAGTATTTTGGCCTAAGAGTGGAAAATTTACGTACGATTTGGTTAGGGTTGACTTTCCAGCCTTAGGATTAAGCTGACAAGTGGCCTAATAGGCCATTTCAGATGGTATTTAGGGTTCAGAAGGTGATGAAGTCTAGGTTAGCAATGAGAGAGCTCTCCTTAGTAAATTATATTAAATAATCACTAATGGATTTATATTTTAATGACCATCTTAAAGATTTTTAGAATTTTCTGTGCTTTAACTATTTTACCATTCCCATTGGTTGTTGTATATCATTATGTTTTGCGAGAATGATTTGCAAAGTCCTTGATTCTTTTTGAAGTGATTTATATAAGTTTGTCATTTTAGAATAGCCTTAAAGTGATTAGTTTAACTTTTATCAATATTTGCAATCCAAGCGTTGGATGGTGATTTGTATACTTTCATCAGACCCATAATGTAAATTTTGGACTAGTAACATAGTTATTTTTGGTCTCGAGTTTTTATTTTGCATTTTTACCTCTCACATCGAAGTTAATTAAAATTTAGGCTTAGGGGGTCCTAGGGGGTAATTCATTGTAGACGATATCTTTTCATAAATTTAGTCGTTCCATTTAGTCTAGAACATTAAAATTAGCCTAGTGGCACAATTGTTTTATTTGTTTCTAGTCCTAAATAAATCTTGAGAGACCATTTGGAGAGTTTTTGACTACTAGTTTGATGGTTTCAACTAATTTTTAGGTGCACAATCTTCTCCTTCATTATTACAAATCCTTTGTTATGTTTGGGAGTGTAAATTATTCCTTCATCATGATTTCAATGATTGATACTATGATCAAAAAGAGTAATTGGTTTATTAAGGAAGGTTCATATATGTAGTTGAGGACAATGGCCTGCTTTCATGATGGTCCAGGTCGATGAATCCTCTTATTCGCTACTAGGAGACTGCGTTCGTGAAGTCTATTTAACCTAGACAAATAAATATTTCTATTTCAGCCTCAAAATGTATTTCCTCCATTTTTATAATTCGAGAGCTCGAAATTAGGCTATTTAAAGGGGTTTTTGTTAATTCTTCCGTGGGTATATTCTAAACCTTGTATTCATCATTCTCTACTTATTTCTTTCCAAATCTATATTAAAATATTTTATTTTAAACATGATTTGGTGGTGGTGGTGGGGGGGGGGGGGGGGGTTGCCTTGTATTCATCATTTTCTTTTATTTCTATTCATTTTCCTTGGGTTTTCTGATTTAGACATCTCTTAATATGAGGAATGTGATTCTTCGATAAAATCTTTATCTTACCCTTGTATTTCAAGAAATAATTTACAAAGTGATTTTTTATTTAAACCTAAAATTTATTGAAATAGGTTTTGTTAGATTCCATTTGACTTAAAGATGTGATATTTGATTAGATTGATCATGTTGGAGATTTTTTGAGGGAGTTGAGCTTTTGCTTGATGCTTTGGACTATATTTGTCATTGCAAATCTTCTTTAAAGGAAAGTTGAGATTTACCATGACATTTTCTGAAGTGTTTATGTTTTGTAAGCTTGTTTGCTTGTTTATTATGAACCACTTAGGGGTTAGGAGTCCTACTTATGTGAAATAGTGAGCATCTCCGCAGGTATCTACATATTTTTATATATTAAAATTAGTTAATTTCTTGCCTTAGTTAGTCCTGCAATCATTCTTAGAGTAGATTGTAGATACATGGCTTATTGACCTTAATTTTAAGTGGATACCCATTTTACAACTTGAATCATGCTTAGTGAACTTGAATTTTATTTAGTGAACATTATTATTATGATCAAGTCTTAATAACATTTTAGGAGATAATTATCCTATTATTGTTATTTGATGGAATGTTTGAGGTTTAAATAATTAGAGTATAAATAGATTTGTAATAGTCGAAGTAATATTTGTGGTTTTATCACTCATTAGGGCATATTGTTAGCTAGCATAGCTCTCCTTTTAGTTATTAAGTATATTGACATCATCTTTAGAAAAGAAGAGACTTATTTTATGGAATAATTTAGGTTTGGATAAGTTTTGATATATTATGTTATGATTATTATTTATTTTTTTCATTCTTCCCATATGGGTGCGTATGTGAATATCATAATTTACTTGAGAGATTATTATTATGGTGATGCCTGAGTGGGAACTTGATTAATATTATTTGCCTTATTGTGCATTACTTGCCTTTCTATTTATCATGATGCCTGAGTGGAGGCTTGATATGATATTATAGGTGTCTTGAGCAACTTTTACTCTAGTGGTATTATGTCATACCCTTTGTCTTAACTATAATCATATTGAGGAGATTTGAGCTTATTTTGATCATTATTGAATAGATTCATTATTTTTATATTGACTTGGATATGAGAATGCATCCTCATCTCATTAATTCATATTTATGAAAAGTGGTACCATTGAAAAATAATATGAAAACACATGGTCTATGAAAATTAGCCGACGAGGTGAATGGGAAGCACTTTACTAAACTCTTGGTCCATGAACATTAGCTAGTCAAGTGAACTAAAATATAAGATAGAGATTGTGAAAGTGTAAGGGTTGCGGACCACCTATGGGTCCTGCCCTGAATCGCTGAGGCTAAGAAGGTGTATAAGATTACTTGCGACAACTGTCATGCAACGACTTATATCATCAAAATTCCATCATCATCACTATATTACATTGCATCACATGCATCACATTATATTTCTTTGTATGTTTTGATATTGTTTTTGACTATTTTCTTTTGTACTTAATTATCATGATTTAACCATGTTTTAGGTATTGTGTATTCTACATTCATTTCACTATATTAGATCATATGTGTTCTTCTCTTGGTTGAATTGTAGGATGAGATACTATGAGTTGTGGGCTATGGATATAGCTTGATCAGTGAGACTATAGTGTCGCACATTTAAGTAGTACAATATGCACATATTTATACATTCTCACTATTGTGTCCCAAATTATTGGTTAAACATTATAGGTGAGCCTAATATATTGTGTTAGTGAGTCTCCCTTGTAAATTACTTTCTTTATGTGTTGATCATAAATTGACTAGTGTTGACTCAGTAGGATTATTTTTCCTTCTACATAATATTAATATTCTTATGAATATTGAGTTAGGATACCTTGTTGGAATGAAGTGGTGTATTTATTAGTTGTTGAATGAGGGATACCTTGGGTAGTTCAGTTCTAGTTTGCTAATGCTCAAATTATACGCTAAAAGTATACGTGATCGATATCAGTATAATTACCCAACTTAGAGTCTTGGTCGATTCAAAGAAGAATAAATGTGTTAGCTTCACCCATATGTTTCAAAAACAACTAGTGTTTGCTCGTAATGAGAGAAAGTAAATTGGGAGTTTGTTTCAAACATATTGTAAACACTATATTGTAGTTTGAGATACAAAATTTGAAAATTAAAGAGAGATATTTGAAATCCTATGTGAACTAGGACATGGTCGTATGCTATCTTAAGAACAAATGTATTTATATGTGGTTAAGTATTTGCCTAAATTCAGCTAACAACTGTGAGTAGGCTAGATTATGGATCTTTTGTGCTAATCTTTCAAAAACACCAAAATATCACAAAATTGATCTTTTGAACACCTGACACGTGTAGCTATATTACCAATCTAATATCTCAATTAGCATCATTATGTCTAAAATACACCATCAAATGAAAAATATAAAGTTATTGTTAACTATTACTACTCAACATCACCCCCTTTATCAAGGATAATAAGGGTTGTAATGCTAACTAGAGTTGGTCACCTCTAATTATATATAAAAAAATATGGATTAGGAGTAAAACCCATCACAATTAGACAATTAGAAGGAAAAATAAATAACAACCATACAAATATCACCACTTGTTGATGCCCAACCCTAGGTAGAGAAATTAGCTACTCGCGAAGAGCGAAAGTGGGAAATGACCAAAATTTTAATTCTATTCTTCCAACAAATCAACGATAATCACAAGAAATGAGATCTATGTTTAATAAAAAGCACAAGAAATTAATTAATTTCACAGTTTGGGTTCTAACTCAATGTTTCTTAATCTCAAAAATTAGAAAAGTAGAGCTTTTGATCTGGAAAACCCTTTTAAATCTAAGAAAATCATGTTTCCAAAATCTATGAAAATGCCACTGCATTAGTCACCTACTAGCACAGATTCCACTATAGGTAGGAACTGGTATATGAAAGTCACCCTTGTGTCTAATCCTTCCAACTTCTTCCAACTTAATACTTTGCCGTCTGCACCTCACCTATGTGTGCACCACTTTACCGAAAGGTTGAAGCACTCTTTTTTATTATTATTGCTTTGTCATAACCTTCTTTACTCCCTTGTTTCAGTTTATTTAAGCCTTATGGTTAAATCATCCCCAGATCGGTTGATCACATGCACAAAAGAGCTATTTCAAAAGAGATACATTTTGAATAAATACGAAATAACGGATAATTCAAGCTTAAATAATTAAAAAGTTGGGATGCTTTCTACTTATAAAACCTCAGACTTAAAACTATTACCTATACTTAAGCAATCAAGGATGCTCATAATGAAATGGGGTATTATTCATCAAAACACAAACACAAATTCTATACTAAACAACCAATACTGCAAAGTTCGATCGGTTCCTCCAATAAATCATGACAAATAGTCATCAAGCACTCTTCCTCTCTAGTTATTAATATTTTCTATTTAATAAATAAAATACATCAAAGTCTAAGTGTTTTTAAGCAAAGAGATCCTCAAAACTTGACACAAAGACTTCAAAAATTTATCTCAAATTCACTTTGCAACTTGTCTTGCTCGTTTTCCCCTAACTGTAAGTAAGATATTACTATTTACTTCTAGGGTTTGATGTCACATACATGCAAGAGTTTATTCTACTAACGTAGTCCAATGCGATTCACAAGGAACAATAAAGAGAGAAAGAATTCTAACTCACTCTCACAATGAAACTCAAGTACAGCTAGTAAAACCATAGGTTTTCCCTTTGTGTCATTCGCCCTTAATGTAGACGTACATAGTTTGAAATCACTATTGACTTTCATAACTGATGAAGGTTCGGGTCATGGAAGTAATTTATGTATCAAGTGGCTTGAAAACCTTAATAAATGAAATCTTTGTTACAACTTCATATGCCCAATTATTTCCAGTTCTCTACCTTATACACTCTTTTTTTGGATTCGCAACTCTCTATAATCATTTTTATAGTCAAGATTAGGATCATTCCCTCTTGATTCTCCTTTGTTTCTATCAATATCTTTTTTAGTCACTAGTCATACACACCCCTCTCATCTCATGCTGCTCTATATTTTTAGATCATTTTTCTAGTGTGAGTCTCTTTGCTATCATTTTCAAGCTCATCTCTTATCTTATAAGACATTTATTGAAACAACCATGTATACACCTCTTAAATCAATATTACAACCCCCCCCCTCCCCAAACTTAGTCTTTTAGCATAATTTTTTCATTATCAAAATTTTGCACCCCATCTTAGGCATATGCCTACACGGACCTACATTAGAATAGTATGATCCTCGCAAGGAGGTTGGGTGCAAACATATGGGTTTTTAAGAAAAAGTCATGGTGTCATGGCATGGTCCTCACAAAGAAAGAATAATGGATAAAAACTCAAGTGGGTTTACTAGGGAATAATTTCAAGGTGAGATTTATGCTATGTGATGGGTCAACGAGGACATCGAATCATCTTCCAATCATGTAACCCTAGGATTTTTCCTTGAATACACTCTTGGAAATTTCTAGAATACAATGTACGTAAAATAATTGATTGAAAAAATCACAACACAACCCTCCTAAAATAGAGAGCTAGTCTTCCTAACAATTTAAATCACCACATAAGGAACCACACTCATAAAATTGAGAGCTAGTCTTCCAAACAATTTGAGCAAAGGAACTTGACAAACTACTCTAAATTTAGGGGTTATCTTTTCTGAAGAAAGAGCAAAAAATTGAATTTAAAGGTTATGATCTGAGATAAAACTTAGGACATACTTTACAAGTCTTATTTTTTCTCTCCAATGAAATTTTTTTTGAAAGTACCTTCTGAACTTACCCAATCTACTCACTCGACTCTACTTCTAAACAATAGATATTTCCCATAAGATAGTTGCCCTTTCCATCTATCATAGGAAAAAAGTCACTTAGTTAGACAAATGAAACTTAAAAGATAAAAGAAACAAGCTCCTTGGGAAAAAATTAAGCTTCCAAGGAAACCCTTGGTGTTTATTTGACACATATATACAAGACAAATAAAGAAACATGCTTATAAAAGTTAATCATCACCTTGAAATTAGTAACCACACAATAAAAATGTAAATTGGTTTTAAAATGATAACATATGCATGAAATGGGCCTAGCAAGGGCTAAAATCATATCATTCTAAACACGGGATTAGTAAGGGAAATATTAATAGAAATGTGACAAAAAAGGCAATGTCAGCACTAATATCCACAAGATAGGCCCACAAGGTTAATGTCAACACTAGATGGCAAATAAAGAAAATATAATAATATACTAATGTATCATATTACAGACCATAAATCGAATAGAAATAGAAAGTCACCCCTTCCCATAAAATCCAGTAGGTTATCCTTAATGTAACTATAAGAGATGATAGAAAAGAAGAGTAAGGACTCTCTAAGGTGAACTAAGACATGCATCTTTATCATGAGTGGCCTGTACTAGATCATCAATTGATATACGAGGAGACCCCTCAGACTAGGCTCGTACATCTAAAGTGGTGTGCATATGTGGACCACCAAGAGGCTATGAACTGCAATTCGCACCATCCAATATGGCCTATTTATTATCAAGAGACTACTGAATGTAAAACCTAATCTTCAAGGCCATAGTCAATCTTATATCTAAAGTAACTCCTACATCCTCTCTCTTACGTGAATATTCGAACAAATCTTCAGCCAATAAAAACTTCTGAAATAGTCACCTTTCCCTTATCTAAAGTGAAGAAGGGTTGAATCATCTGGAATTCTACAAACTCTATAATGGTCAGCTTTAAGATTGGTAATTGTCTTGATATCCCTATTATTTCCTCTCACCTCAACCGTAGCTAATCTTTGCTCATAATCTCTCATTTGAGCATAAAGATGATGAAGACTCCTATAAACAACAATTAAAGTAAACTATGGTACGTTAATAACAAATCTATAAAGAGTGTTATTATTTTCATAAGTCATGGTATACACCTTTATAAAAGTGATCGATCCATCATCTTTAGGAGGCTGAGTAGACGGATGCACGAAGGAGGTGGTGCATGTGTCGGTCCTGGAGTATCTCTACTAGAATTCCATGGGATCATATGATAAAGGTTCTGTTATCAAAATGGTACTAGATTTTGGAATGCTAGGTAGCTCTCCAATTGATAAATGTCAACCTATGAAACTCTTTATTTTCTAACCATTGGATTAGCATGATATTAACTATGGGTAATATGAATGACCTAAGTACTCATTAAATTCTTATCAGTAGTTGGAAAAAAGGACATTATTAGCAAAACATTGTGTCGATATCATAAAAGAAAAGGGAAATAAAGTTCCCTATTGTTTAGCTCTCACATTGATCGTCTCTGTAATTGAGTTCCCCCATTTTAACATGCATCTACTTATGATGCAACATATAAGAATTACCTTGTTAATATTAATATCGTGATCATTTATTGATGAAAGGAATTGATCTGTCCTTTACCTTAATTTCTTCCTTCCATAATACTTATACAACCTGATTTAGAAGTTAAAAACATGATTAAAGAAAGCAAAAATATAGAATTGAAGGTGAAAGAACTTTATAAAAATAAAGAAATGCTTGTATTTAGAATAGCAAAATATGCATTATCACATGTCCTTATTCTCAAAGCTAAATGATCTACCAAAGAGACGTATGAAAGCAACATGTTTATGATCCACTATAGCGTGTAATTGTTCATTATTTATGGTTCGTTATCATTATTATACATTACTATGTATGTATATGATTTTAGATGTATGATCTTTTAATGCATAATATAACACATAGTTGTTGTTCTACTTCACATATATTAATACTTATGTATATGATTTAATGATTTTAAACATAGTAATGTGTCATGTTAATACTGGCGTACTTTTATAGTTTCTTAATGTATATATATTACTATTATAGGAACTGGACATTAAATTCAGGTGTTGCATCAATGATAAGTAGTTTTGACTATGCCCAAGTGCACACGCAAGTGTACGTGGTCTACCAAGTAATATCGTGGCCTTCAATAAAGATGTATATCAATCCCACAATGATATGTTCTAAACATCAACTCAGTTCTAGTTCAACAAATGAGATAAAGTAACCAAGAGAGTTTCAGAGTTATAAAATAAAAGTAATGTAACTAATGCGGTAAAGTTTTTGATATTCAATGGATAGAGACCCAGAGTTAAGGATTATGAACAATCATACTATGCTATTGAACTTCATTAATTAGATTACTTATTTTGGTTATTGATTCGTAGGGTTTATTGCATGATCATGCCTGACCTCTAATCTTCTACCTAACTTGGACATTATAACTACATCATTGAGTAGGGAGGTAATAATCCAATTAAGAGCATAAAGTTATCATCCTACATATATACCAAACAACGCTTCTAGGTATATCCCTATCCTAGATGATAATTAAAATTCTTTATTTTATAAAGGAATAAGAACCTTGTTCTATCTACCGCACATTCTATATTCCCATTCCCCCACCCGAAATCACAAGGTCAACAATGAATATATTATAAGGGCCATGAATCCTTAAAATACTTATAACAAGGGAAAAAAAACCATAAAGTAAATTAGAAAAATTAATTTAAAAATAAAAGTTATCATGATCTTGTCCTTAACCCCGTAAAGGGGGCGTTTAGCCGTTAATCGACATAATCATGATGCAAAAACTTGAATACATAATCAAAGCAATTAAAAAGCTAAATTAAAAGAATAAAAACCATAAAAATAAAGTGCATCCATCACCTCTCATCCAAGAATAATCAAAAAGTAGTTTGCAAAATGAGACAAATCCCTTTTATAGTAGAAGACAATTTACTGTCGATGGGAACAGTGACGTACACCGTTGGTTATCGCGTTGAAGGAGTGGCAGGTTGTACCTAATTTATATTGGTTCACTGCTTTGGGTCACTTATGAATTTTTCGGTGTGCCGTACACTCCAATTGGCCAATCATGAGGTCCTCCATGTGCCCTGGAAATTCCAGGTATCCAAATTGTATCAAGTTATGTAGTGTGCTTTTGTTGACCCATTGAAAGCCTTTTTGAGTTGTTTACACTTGATTTGAAGGTTTTAAATTCTTCATATATCATCATAATACATTAAAAAAGCATCCTATAGTATTAAACACAATAATTTAGAGCTCAAAACAATACAACAACCAAGACGGTGAACTAGAAACTCTAGATAAGACTAGGCTTAATTCACTTTGATCTTTATCTTATTGTTTTGACCATTTGCTTGATCGAATTGAACTTCTCGTATTATATAAAAGTTTTTCTACAAATAAATACACCATTAAACAATTTGGAACTCATTTAACACATTAAAATCCCTCAAGATAGAATATACAAGCACCTAGCACAAGCTAGTAACACTAGTTTCCTCGATTGAACTCTAACTAACCTATTTAAGTACAAACTTGTTTAGAGTACACATTAAACATAGTAAACACACACGTTAACACTTAGATTATTATTTATACAATAATTAACACATTAAGTACAGAAACTATCCTCAAAATAAGATATGATAACAATCCCAAAGTGTATATAACCATCAGATCATCACCCAACACTTAAAACCTTGTTCGTCCTCGAACAACTCTTTACTCTTAGAATTATAAGTTGAGCTGTCTCTAAACTTCGACTACTACAACGACACTCAATCTAGTAAAATGACTACACAGACTGTGAGTTTCTACACTTAGCTTGTTATGTACAAAAGTGAAGCTCAAGAATCCCTACTTCAAAACATCCTAGACTCAAGAATTGACTCAACATGTGGAAAACTCATGCAATATTATTCAATACAAAACATCATATAAATCACCCACACTTATCAAACATGTTCCCCTCACATAAAGATAGTTACATAAAATCACTCACAAGAATGAAATTTATAACAAAATGGGTATAAGGATAAAATTTTGCTCACTCTCACAAAAGAATTCACAAGTTACAATTGATGAACCATATAGTTTCCCTTAGTGTAGTGCTCTGCTAATTTTGGTAAAGAATAGTGACTATCTTCCCTAAGCGCTTTAATACATCACCTAATGCACTTGAGACTAATCTCTAACAACTAATTCACACCTTTACTACCTTTTCACATCTTTTCTTTTTACCCCATCTCATTAAGCTCAGCCACATACAATATGGTGGGAGAATTTTCTATTTAATCACGATTCAATTTTCAGAACTATTTTTCTTTTTAACTCTCTACCACAACATATCAAATTTTATACCAATCACTATTACTTTTGGACTTCAATTTCACCTTTTCTCCTCTTATTTTTCCAACTCCATACTCAATCATTTTAACACTAAGTTCTTAGGAGGTTTGGATCAAATAAAATCTATAAATCAAGGGATTAGGCTACATATGAGGCTTCCAAAGAATAAGCTAAATGCCCAATGGGGCTAACTAAGATTATGCACAATGGTAGGTACAAAGATGTATGAAACATGACTATCAAAAAAATACCTAAATCATCACCTAAACCCATACTCATTATTTTATTTTGCAAACACACCGGGCAAGTTCTATCTTCAATTGCTACAAGGATTATACAAAAACCTTACACACACATGGCACATACTTGATCACATAGGATAATCATAGACACTCAACCAAACAATAACATAAATTCAAATTAAGTCACAAGTAGAAGAGTCATAAACATGAGCCTTAGAGTCTCAAAAGTAGTAATACACCCAATCACATACTTTTCACAACCAAAATACTTGCACCATGTAATTGAAAATAGATCCAACAAGAATATAATCTTTATTCCTAAAAAAAATTGCACTGACACTAAAAATGGGGAGTTCCCTACCCCACAATAGAAAATCTACTTTGTCCCTGAATTATATTTTTAAGTAGAAAGAGAAATACTCCCTGAGGCCTCTAGGCCTAGCTAGTAGCATCATTATACACAGGAAAGGTCTAGGGGAACCCACACCTAGTCTTCGACATGCTTCTTAGCTCAGGTTTATCGGTACTCAACCTTCTCATCAACCTGTGACTCAACAAAATCAAACACTATATGACCTAAAAATTAAAAACTAAAGAGTAAAACATACCTTGCTTGAGTTTCCTCCTAAGAAGTTCCTGATTTAGTGTTGCGGTATAACCTAATTATCTTTTTCCTCCACCCTGAGGATACGAATTTCACCCCAGCTTTGTATCCATCTTTTTTCCTCTCTCATAGAGTCTTAGTATAAAAAATAAGGAATCGAGTAATAGATTTTTTATGGTAAACCACCCGGCCTTAAAGTGAGGTGTATTTTTATGTTGCGTTACTATTGCAAAATCAAGAATATAGGATTGTTTTTCCTCATATTCACACTCTTCCACTGTAAGGCCCCGCAAAGTTCCCTTATAGTTTGAGCCATAGGGCATCTCGTATGAGGCATGATTCCAGCCCTAAAAGGTTTAGAAGTTGCTTTCTAAGTGAGTAACGTGTTAACCATATAGAATTTCCCTAATTTCTACTTTTTTTCATGTGGGAAATCTAAGATTTCCATCAATATAAGATTTTCCCAAATTTGATACTCAGGTAAGAAGTTATGGCTAATTTAAGCCATAGTCGTAAAACTGCATCATTTAACTGCCTGATGCATCTTGGAGAGGGTTGATTTGGAAATTGTCAATTTCCAGTGGAAGCCCGTGATAGTGGCGCATCACAGAGGAGTACCACGTCCCAAAAAATGGGAAAACACGATGGCTTTGCATCACGGAGGCTGCCGATTTCCCAATTGTCAAATTCTAGCGAGCCACCGTGAAAAGTGACGCGTTGTGGAGGCCAATAAAATTAGGTTCCAGTTCAATTTTTGTAGTTTCTCACAAATGTTTAAAATGGCACTTTGGACCTTCTCCAAGCCTATAAAATCATGGAAACACTAAATCAAAGCCATTTACAAGCATCTTATGAGGTTTTTCTTATATTTTCTCTCAACATAAAACCTAAGTATCCAAAACCTCTTCCAAGAACCTCAAGAATCCACCATGAATTTCCTAAATTGAGTCAAGATTCAAGGTTCCCAAGTCAAGGACCTCAAGAACACTCATTCTAGAGTAGGAATAGAGTTCCAAAAGTGAGAGTTGATCAAAAGCTTCTAATTCAAGGTATGTGGGGTTTTTGAACAAGAGTAACCTTTTCACCCTTGTGCCTAAAAGGCTATTTACTTCATGAAATTCTTGAAATATGTGAGGTTTATACATGAATTTGAATTGGGGTTTTCACCCATTATTATTGAATGCATTATATTGATATTTTCCACGAATTAGGTGTCAAATGGCATGATTTCTATATGTTTTCTTGAGTATTTACAGCTGGGTATAAACCCCATGATTTTACTCCTTGATAAGCTAATATTTGCATTGTTGAGATATTGAAGCATATGGCTATATTGAGATTTTGAGGTAATTTGCTGAAATTTTGAGATTTTCATATGATTTACGATCTATATGCTATATATAATGCTTTTGATAAGCTTTAACTTGAGATTTAATTATGGGTTACTAAGACTTATTTGAAACTTGTGAAATTATGAACTCTTGTGCTATGAGCACCCATGTTTTGAATATTTTTAGATGATTGAGAAATGAATTGAGCTAATGGTCCTTGAGCTTTGAAATCCATTTCACTATATAAGATTATCGATTTGATTGATGGGTTCGGGGTGAACCATGTAATTATTCTAAAAGTGGTTTTCTTAATGAGACAAGCGCAGATAATCTAAAGGGAGCATTATTTTGCACCGAGTGGGTAAGTTACTACAGTTTCTTACACCAAAAATACGTGCCACCATATGTTAGGCCATAGGCTATATTTATGATGATTATGATTGGGCTCGAGGCTGAGTTTCATTTAGTGATCACTAGACCTAGGTTATAGTCCCTGGTGAGATTATGATGCTCCTCCCCAACGTGGGGTCTCTTCCTTAGGAGGAGAGCACGTTGGACTCCATGTAGCTCGCATAGATTATGTCAGTTATGAGAACCTCCCTTGAAATTAAGACTTCGAGGTCAAATACTTATTTTCCTTCCCTATAAGATATTTTTCTAAATGGTTGAATTGTAAAAATGATTCTCAACTAAAGTATTTTCTTGATGTGAGTTATTTCCTAAATGAAAGCATCTTCCCTTGTTATAGTAATTTTTATAAAGCCTTGAGATAAGTTGTTTCCATAAACTAAAATGCATTTCCATTTGAGATGGAGTGATTTTCCTATATCTTGAGAGCAGATATTTTCCAAAAGTGAATAAAATGCCTTCAAGTATGTTTTCAAGTTATATGATTCTGAATTCCATGTATATGAGTTCTAAATAGTTATGAAATGTTAGCATTGAAGATGTTTTACTCTCAATGAGACTTATGCATGAGTTAAAAGTATTGTTTAAAGTCCCTTAAACTTTGGGTATTGAGAACAAGAGAAGATTTCAAATTTTGAGATTAAACAATGATGACTCACGAGATTTGAATTACATGATCCATTCTACATAACTTATGAGATTTATATTTTATACTTGTTCATACCATGTGTGTCGTCTTATAATGCATACATGATTTGATTAAAAAAGATTGTTACTATTTTATTCATATGCATTCACCCCCGCATACTCAGTACATTCCAAATACTGATCCACATATATGTCTATGTGCTACATTGTGTCATAATGTAGCTTTTGGTGCTCAGACCCAGCCTCACCCATAGTTCTTCGAGTACCTTGCCTATGTTTTCTACAGTGGTAAGTCTTCATGATTCGAGGACAGATCTTTAGATATTTACCATACTTGACAGACTATGTTTTATCTTCAGTTCATTTTGAGTTAGTTGGGGACCTGTCCCAACGGCTCTCTAGATTTTGATTTGTAGAGGCTTGTCAGACTAGTGTCAGACTTGTGATGTGTCAAGGATTCAGTATTGTGGTTTTGTTGAGATTTCTCTATATTGTGTTCTTATTGACCGAGTATCTTTTTTATATTTCCTTTTATGTTATATGACTATGCTAGTGTTTAGTCCATTCTTATCTTTAATTGAGTGTCATTGGTAGAAACAGGCTCTAAGGGTTAGCTTGGGGCTACTCTTAGCCTTAGGCACCATGTGACATCCCAGGAGATGGTTTCGGGTCATTACAAACTTGGTATCAGAGCCTAAGGTATCTAAGGAGTGCCTAAGGTTTCTAAGGAGTCCTAGGGAGTCTGACAAATACCGTTGACTAGAATTTTGATAATTGGTGTGTAGCGCGCCACACCTATGAGCAAGAGGCTACAAGATGTTTTAGAAAACAGTTTTTTCCTCTTTTAAGTACTATCGTGCCTACAGTGGTCCCTCTTATCTAATAATCCATGCTCTTTTATTTTTAGAAAATGCCTTCTCGAAGAGCGAATACCCGCAGAAATAATTATGAGCAACCCCTACCTGTTGATTCTTTGAATAAGATGGTGTCCTATGCTGAGTTTAGGGTGGCCATTTAGGCATTAGCCTAAGCGGTCACCGTAAATGTTTTGGCTAATAACCAGGCTCCACTTGCTAACCACTAAGGTGGTGATGTAGCTACAACTAGGATTTGTGACTATGTGGATGAACCCGCCTGAGTACTATGTATCAAATATAGATGAGGACCCACAGTTGTACTTGGAGGAGGTAAGAAAGATCACAGATATGATGTATATTTCAAAAGAAAAAAGTGTTGAGTTGGCGTCCTAAAGACTAAAGGACATTACTTATGATTGGGTTATGTTGTGGAGAAAGGATAGAGGTAAGAATGTCGCTCCTATGACTTGGCAAGTTTTCCAAGATGCCTTCTTGGATCAGTTCTTTCCACTTATGATGAGGGAGGCAAATATTGAGGTGTTTATGAACTTGAGACAGGGCTTCATGACTATTAAAGAGTATTGTTTGAAGTTCAATCAGTTGGCCAAGTGCACTCCTAATTTGATTTCTGACATTTAGTCTAGTATGAGTAAGTTTATGACTGGTGTTTCTGGGATGATACTGAAGGAGTGTAGGGCCACGATGTAGCATAAGGAAATAGATCTTGCTAGGTTAATGATGCATACCCAACAGATAAAGGTAGATAAGCTTAGAGAAAGAAATAGATTAAGGGGTAGCAAGAGGGCGAGATCTGATCAACATGAGTTTACCGGCTTAGGTTCCATGGAGGGAACCCCCCCAGTTTCAGAGACGTCCATCTATTCCAGTTCCTTCTTTAACTAGTGCTCCCATGCCTAGAGGAAGGTCAAAGCAAGGGAGCAGGTCTTTCATGTTTAGGCCATAGAACAGTGTTAATAACAAGCCCCATTATCCTTCTTGTGCTAAATATGGTAGGAATCACCCTAGGGAGTGTTTCAGAGACGTGAGGGGTTGTTTTGTTATGGCAAGTAGGTCCATAAACTTAGAGATTGTCCCCATGCTAGACAGGGGAATAGAGATGCCCAACCTCAGGCACAGGCTGCTAGTGCACCAGCTCCAGTACTCCATCCTGCCTCTACTCAAGGCGTTTCTTTTGTCACCACTGGTGGTCAGTGCCAGAACAGTTCTATGCTTTGCCACCCTATCGGGAGTAGGAGGACTCTCCTGATATTGTTACTGGTATGGTCCGTGTCTTTTGTCTTGATGTTTATGCGTTGTTGGACCCCAGTTCGAATATCTCTTATATGACCCCACTTGTGGCTGTGAATTCTGAAATTAGTCCTGAAAAGATTCGTAAGCCTTTCCTAGTATCTACACCAGTCGGAGAGTCAGTTGTTGTAAAATAAGTGTTTAGAAATTGCCCAGTTACTGTGTTTCATAAAGTCATAGTTGCAGATTTGATAGAGTTAGACATAATAGATTTTGAACTTATTTTGGGTATGGATTAGCTTCATTCTTGTTATGTATCAATAGATTGTCGTACCCATATGGTCAAGGTTTAATTTTCTTATGAATCAGTGTTTGAGTGGTCCAGGAGTTTAGTATCTCCCAAGAGTTATTTTATCTCCTATATCAAAGCCAAAAAGCTTATATCTAAAGCTTGCATCTACCACCTAGTTAAGGTCAAGGACAATAAGTCTGAGACTCCAACCATCCAGTCAGTTGATATTGTTAATGAGTTCCCCGATGTTTTTTCAAAAGATCTCCTAAGGGTACCTTCCAATAGAGAGATAGAGTTTAAAATTAACCTTCTTCCCGACACTCGACCTATTTACATTCCACCATATCGTATGGCACTTACCGAGCCTAAGGAGTTGAAGAAGAAACTCAAAGATCTTTCAGACAAAGGTTTTATTAGACCTAGTATTTCTCCTTGGGGCGCACCAATTTTGTTCGTGCGGAAGAAAGATGGATCTTTGCGTATGTGCATTGACTATTTTTAACTAAACAAGGTGAAAATCAAAAATAAGTATCATCTACCAAGAATTGATGACCTGTTTGATCAGTTGCAAGGTGCAAGTAATTTTTCCAAGATAGACCTTAGATTCGGCTATCATCAACTTAAAGTGATGGAATGTGATATTCCAAAGATAGCCTTCTGAACCCGTTATGGTCAATTTGAATTTCTAATCATGTCTTTCGGACTAACCAATGCCCCAGCAGCCTTCATGGACTTCATGAATCGAGTGTTCAAGCAATTCCTTGATACGTTCGTCATTGTCTTTACAGATGACAACCTTGTGTACTTCTATGATTAGAATGACCATGAAGCTTATCTTAGAATTGTCTTGCAAGATCTTAGAGATCACCTGTTGTTTGCCAAATTTAGTAAGTGTGAATTTTGGGTAAGGTTTGTAGCCTTCCTAGGTCATGTTGTTTCAGTTGAGGGTATTAGAGTTGATCTCTAAAAGACAGAAGCTGTGAGAAACTAGCCTAGACCTATCTCTCTATCTGACATTAGAAGTATCTTGGGTCTAGCAGGCTATTACCATCGTTTTATTGAGGGTTTCTCTTTCATTGTCTCTCCTATGACCCGATTGACCCAAAAGAAGGTTAAATTTCAGTGGTCTGATTCCTGTGAGAAGAGTTTTTAGGAGTTGAAGACTCGTCTCAGTTCAGCCCCTGTGTTGACTTTGCCTAATGGTACTGATGGTCTTATGATGTATTGTGATGCCTTTGGAGTTAGTTTGGGTTGTGTGTTGATTCAAAGGGGTAAGGTTATAGCCTATGGCTCTAGACAGTTGAAGCCGCATAAAAAGAATTACCTGACCCATGATCTTGAGTTAGCTGCTGTGGTTTTTGCATTGAAAATTTGGAGACACTATCTTTATGTTGTCTATGTTGATGTGTTTATTGATTATAAAAACTTATAGTACGTATTTACCCAGAAGGAGTTGAATCTTAGGCAGAGAAGGTGGTTAGAGTTGTTGAAAGATTATGATATAACTGTGTTGGATCACCCGGGCAAGGCCAATGTTGTGGCAGATGCCCTTAGCAGATTGTCCATGAGTAGTGTTGCGCATATTGAGGAAGGTAAGAGAGAGTTAGCTCATGATGTTCATTGTCTTTCTCGGTTGGTGTTAGATTGCTTGATTCAGTAGAGGGGAGTACGTTGGTGCCGAGTAGTTTCGGTACTAGGGATCCTAGTTTGGTAAAACTGATGGAGTCAGTTAAGGACCAAAAGGTCGAGGTTTTGTCCCAAGGGGCAGATGGTGTGTTGAAGGTGCATGGTAGGTTGTGTGTTCAATGTGTTGATGATTTAAGGCAAAGGATTATGGGTGAAGCGCATGGCGCGCGTTATTCCATTCATCCCAGTACTACCAAGATGTATTGCAACTTCTGGGAAAACTATTGGTGGAACGGCATGATGAAAGACATCACCGAGTTTGTAGCAAAATGTGTGACATTTCAATAGGTTAAGGTAGAGCACCAAAGATCGGGTGGTGTGATGCAAGAGTTTAGTATACCCACTTGGAAGTGGGAGATGGTGAATATGGACATCGTGACCGGGTTGCCTCTTTCGCATCATTATCACTATTTTACTTGGGTTGTTGCGGATAGGTTGACTAAATCTGGACATTTCTTGCCCGTGCATACATCTTATACGACTGAGGCTTATGCTAGATTGTATCTCTAGGAGTTGGTCAGACTATATGGAGTTCCCTTGTCTATTATTTTGGATAGGGTACTCAATTTACTTCTCAGTTTTGGAGGGCGTTTCAGCAGGGACTTTGCACCTAAGTTCATTTGAGTTTAGCTTTTCATCCGCAGATAGATGGTCAGGCTGAGAGGACCATTCAAACCCTAGAGGATATGTTGAGGGCGTCCACTCTTGATGTCAAAGGTAGTTAGGATGAGCATTTGCCATTAATACATATCGCCTATAACAATAGTTTCCATGCTACCATTGAGATAGCACCATTTGAGGATTTGTATGGTAGGAGGTGTAGATCAACCATAGGTTGGTTTAAAGTGGGCAAAGCTGCCGCGTGTGGGACTGATGCGGTGTTCAAACCTATGGAGAAAGTTAAGTTGATTAGAGAAAGGCTGAAGACAGCTAAGAGTCGTCAAAAGTCTTACGTAGATTTGAGGAGGAGAGATCTTGAGTTTAAGGTTGGTGATTTGGTGTACTTGAAGATTTCACCCATGAAAGGGGTGAAAAGGTTTGGTAGGAACGGAAAACTTAGTCCCTTTTATGTTGGCCCGTATAGATTCTTGAGCCGTGTTGGTAAAGTGGCTTAAGAGGTTGAGTTGCCCTCGGAGTTGTCCGCCGTTCATCCTATCTTTCATGTCTCCATGCTTAAGAAGCATATTGATGATTCTGTTATGGTTGATCCTTCAGCGAGTGTTGATATTTAGGATAGCCTATTCTTCACTGAGATTCCCGTAGAGATCCTAGATTTTCAGATCCATAGACTAAGGAACAATGAAGTTCGCTTGGTTAAAGTTTTGTGGCGGAACCAATCTGTTGAGGGTGCTACTTGGGAGGCAGAATCAGACTTGTGAGCCAAATACGCGCACCTCTTTTCTGCAAGTTTAGATCAATCCTTAGGTAGCATTTTTTTTGATTCAGCTTTTCTAATCTAAAGTTTAGCTATGCATATAACTTTCTATGAGTTCTTGCGATATCCGGAGTGGTTATGAGTTTAGAAAGATCTTGAACTGTTTAATAATTGTTTAGGCTATGTGTAATCTATTTTTCCTGTATTCCGAGCCTAACTAACGACATTCGAGGATGAATGTTCCCAAGGGGGAGATATTGTAAGGCCCCACAAAGTTCCTTCGTAGTTTGAGCCGTAGGGTATGTCGGGTGAGGCATGATTCCGCCCCTAAAAGATTGAGAAGTTTTTTCCTAAGTGAGTAATGTGTTAACCATATAGAATTTCCCTAATTTCTACTTTTTGTCACATGGGAAATCTGATAAGATTTCAATCGATATAAGATTTTCCCAAATCCGACGCTCGGGTAAGAAGTTATGGCTAATTTAACCCTTAGTTGTAAAACTGCATCATTTAACTACTTGGCGCATCGTGGAGAGGTTTGATTTGGCAATTGTCAATTTCTAGTGGAACCCCGTGATAGTGGCACATCACGGAGGATTCCCACATTCCAACCAATGGGAAAAAACGATGGCTCCGCATCGTAGAGGCTACCAATTTCCCAATTGTCGAATTCCAATAAGCCACCGCGATAAGTAGCGCGTCGCGTAGGCCAATGAAATAGAGTTCCAGTTTAATTTTTCCAATGTGTACTGATGTTTAAAAGGGCACTTTGGACCTTTACCAAGCCTATAAAATCTTGGAAACACTAAATCAAAGCCATTTTCTCAAGTTTTCTCTCAACATAAACCCTAAGTATCCAAAACATCTTCGAAGAACCTCAACAATCCACCATGGATTTCCTATATTGAGTCAAGATTCAAGGTTTCGAAGGTAAGGACCTCAAGAACCCTTATTTTAGAGAACGAATAGAGTTCCAAAATAGAGAGTTCATCAAAAGCTTATAATTCAAGGTATGTGGGGTTTTTGAAAAAGTGTAACCCTTTAACCCTTGTGCCCAAAAGGCTATTTACATCATGAAATTCTTGAAATATATGAGATTTTTACATGAATTTGAATTGGGGTTTTCACCCATTATTATTGAATGCATTATATTGATATTTTCCACGAATTAGGAGTCAAATGGCATGATTTCTACATGTTTTCTTAAGTATTTATAGCTGGGTATAAACCCCATGATTTTACTCCTTGATAAGCTAATATTTGCATTGTTGAGATATTGAAGCATATGGCTATATTGAGATTTTGAGGTAATTTTCTGAAATTCCCAGATTTCCACATGATTTATGAACTTCTATGCTATATATTATGCTTTTGATAAGCTTTAACTTGAGATTTAAGTATGGGTTAGTAAGCCATATTTGAGACTTGTGAAATTATGAACTCTTGTGCTATGAGCACCCATGTTTTGAATATTTTGAGATGATTGAGAAATGAATTGAGCTAATGGTTCTTGAGCTTTGAAATCCACTTCTCTATATGAGATTATTGATTTGATTATTAGGTTCGTGGTGAACCATGTGATTATTCTAAAAGTGGATTTTTTTTATGAGATAAGCGCAAATAATATAAAGGGAGTAGTATTTAGCATTGAGTGGGTAAGTTACTACGGTTTCTTACCCCAAAACTACGTGCCACCGTAGGTTGGACCTGAGGCCGAGTTTATGATGACTATGATTTGGCCCGAGGTCGAGTTTCATTTAGTAATCACTAGACCTACGTTATACTCCCTGGCAAGAGTATGATGTTGCTCCCCAACGTGGGGTCTCTTTCTTAAGAGGACAACACATTAGACTCTATGTAGCTCGTATGGTTTATGTCGGTTATGAGAACCTCCCTTGAAATTTAGACTTCGAGATCGAATACTTATTTTCCTTCCCTATAAGCTATTTTCCTAAATGGTTGAATTGCAAAAATGTTTCCCCAACTAAAGTATTTTCTTGGTGTTAGTTATTTCCTAAATTAAAGCATCTTCCCTTGTTATTGTACTTTTTATAAAGCCTTCAGATAAGTTGTTTCCATAAACTAGAATGACTTTCCATTTGAGATAGAGTTATTTCCCTAAAGCTTGAGATGAGATATTTTTCTAAAGTAAATGAAATGCCTTCAAGTATGTTTTCAAGTTATATGATTCTGAATTCCAAGTATATGAGTTCTAATTAATTATGAAATGTTAGAATTGAAGAAGTTTTACTCTCCATGAGACTTATGCACGAGTTGAAAGTGTTGTTTAAAGTCCCTTAGCCTTTGAGTATTGAGAACAAGAGAATATTTCAAATTTTAAGATTAAAGAATGATGACTCACGAGAATTGTGTTACATGCTCCATTCTACATAACTTATGAGCTTTATATTTTATACTTGTTCTAGCCATGTGACTCATCTCATAATGCATACGTGATTTGATTAAAGAAGATTAATACTATTTTATTCATATGCATTCACCCCCGCATACTCAGTACATTCCAATTACTAATCCACATATATGTCTATGTGCTCCTTGTGTCATAATGTACATTAGGTGCTCAGTCCCAGCCTCGTCCGTGCTTCTTTGAGCACCTTGCCTACGTGTTCTACAGTGGTGAGTCCTCATTATTTGAGGACCGATCTTTAGATATTTACCGTACTTGAGAGACTATGTTTTATCTTCAGTTCATTTTAGTCAGTTGGGGACCCATCCCAACGGCTCTCTAGATTTTAATTTGTAGAGGCTTGTCAGACAAGTGTAAGACTTGTGATGTGTCGAGGGCTCGATATTATGGTTTTGTTTAGATTTCTCTATGTTGTGGTCTTATGGATCGAGCATATTTTCAATATTTCCTTTCATGTGATATGATTATACTAGTGGTGAGTCCATTCTTAACTTAAATTGAGTATCATTGGTAGAAAATGGCTCTAAGGGTTAGCTTGGGGCTACTCGTAGCCTTAGGCACTGTGTGACGTCCCGGGAGACCCACTATTTTAGATGATTACATAGAAAAGACATCATATAAATATAATGTAGAAAAGTGCTTTAAATGAGTCCCAACAAATCCCACATCAAAATTTATACAATTAATAACATAATTACTCTTATTTGCCTTCCCAAATTCAATCTCAAGAGAAAGATGACAATAGAATGAATAAAGTTCTTGTGTTTTTCTCTGACCCTATGGAGATGATGGGTATTATCTCCTTAACCTACTCAACAACTTTAGTTTTTGAGTACTTAGACTTCCTCAAATTATAAGCAACATTGTTTGTATCTGGTTGAAGAGTCAACTCTGCATCTACCTCTGTAGTTTTCTTTTGATCATTACCCATAAACATGACTCAATCAATGTTAAAACCACACATATCTGCAGAGTCATACATATTTTAACAAACCACACACAAACTTACGGTCTGCTGCACAGGTCACAAATAAGCAGGTCACCACCAAACGTTAGGATCAAAATCTGGATAAAAAGCCTCGTGGTGTTGTCCTTCTCTAAAATGACAAGCATCATCATCCTTAAAAAACCATCTATCCCAAACTAACATCTCAAGAAGAGTGTGAGAAATAAAAAATAATAAAAAAACTAAAAATAAAATTTACTAAACGATGTAAGACTTAAAAGAAGTAAACTAAAAATAAGATAGTTCTTATTTACAAGTCCCTGACAACAGCGCCAAGAACTTGAAAGTGCCCAAGTGCAAACGCAAGTGTATTTGGTATACCAAGTAATATAGTGGCCTTTAAAAAATCTGAATATAGATCCCAAAGTGACTTTTTCTAAACAAGTACTTAATTTTATTTCAACAATTGAAATAAATTTACCAAGAGAGTTTTAGAGTTATAAACTAAAACTAAAGTAACTAATGCGGAAAATTAATGACTTTGTATAATCAGTGGATAGAGACCTAGGGTTAAGGGTTACGAACAATAATACTATTCTATTTAACTTCACTCGTTGGATTACTTATCTTTGTTATTGATTCGAATGGTTTATCAAATGATCATGGTCTCCCGACCTCTAATCGTCTACTTAACTTGGATATTACAACTTCATCGTTGAGCAAAGATGTAATAATTAAATTAAGAGAATAAAGATATTATAATAAATATGAAACAAACAAGGCTTCTAGGTATATCCCTATCCTAGATGCTAATTCAAATTCCTTATTTTATCGAGGAATAAAAACCTTGTTCTATCTACCCTGCATTCTATCTTCCTATTCCCCCTCCCGAAGTCACAAGGTAGGCAATGAATATATTATAAGGGCCATGAATCCTTAAAATATTTATAAAAAGGTAAATAAACAAAAATAATGATAGGAAATTCAAAAAACTTGATTCAAAATGAAAGGAGCCATGATCTTTGCCTTGACCCTAAAAAGGGGGCGTTTAGCCGCTAATCAACATAATCATGACCCAAATACTTGAATAAATAATAAAAGTAATTAAAAATATAAAGTGTAATATTAAAAAAAGCCTAAAAATGATGTGCAGTAACCTCTTCTTGTCGAAGAATAATAAAAAATTAATTTGGAAAACGTGAAAAATCCTATTTATAGTAGAAGGCAATTTATTGTTGGTGGGAACAGTAACGTGTCACATTGGTTATCGCATTGAAGTAGAGGATTTTCACACATAATTTGAATTTTTTCAATGTTTTTGGTCCCTTCTAAATCATTAGGTGTTCCTCACGCACCAATTTTCCTATCCTGCGGTCCTCCACACGCCCTGGACATTCTATGTATCCAAATTGTATCAAGTTGTGTATTGTGCAGTCGTTGATTCATTCTAAGATTTTTTGAGTTGTTTCAACTATTTAAATCTTGTATATCCTTCATATATCATCATAATACATTCAAAAATAATTTTCTAGTATTAAAAAAAATAGTTTATAGCTCAAAACAGCACAACATCCAAGACAGTGAACTAGAAACTCGAGATAAGACTAGGCTTCATTCACTTGGATCTTTAACTTATTGTTTTGACCCTTGGATTCATCCAATTGAACTTTGTACATTATATACAACTTTTTACATATATAAATACACTATTAAAACATTTGTAACTCATTTAACACATTGGAATCCATCGAGATAGACAAGCACCAAGCTCAAGCTATTAACACTACTTTCCTCGATTGAACACTAAGTAACCTATTTAAGTACAAACTCGGTTTGAATACACATTTAACATTGTAAAAAGATACTTAAAAATTTAAATTCTTAATTATATCATAATCAATACATTAAGTACACAAATCATCCTCAAAACAAGGCTAAATAAGCTAAGATAACAATCCTAAATTGTATTAAACTACCTCGGATAATCATCCCACATTTAAACCCTTGTTCATCCTCAAACAAATATTTACGTTCATCATCATAAGTTGAGGTAACTCTATAATTATACTACTACAAAGACACTCAAGATAATACTATAATAACTACATATACTGCAAGTTTCCACACTAAGCATGTTATGTAAAAAAGTGAATGCTCAAGAATCCCTTCTTCAAAAAAACCTAGCATTAAGAGTTGACTCAACAAGTGGAAAACTATAACGCCCCAAATCTAATACCCAAAATTATACACGGTGCTCATAAACTCGAAGGACACAAGCTAACCCATGACTAATATCTCTACCTGTATACTGCATAAAATTATGAATAATGTAGAAACATGCACTAAAAGGCCCTAACGTTCAATACTGAACATGATTTGAATGATATAACATATATGTGGGGTAATAGAATTCCCAAAACAAAATTGAAAATATTGAAGTCTGAAACATGGTAGTCCAAAAAGCCTCTAACTGACTGAACTATCTAAGTAAGGATTTTATGGGACATGTCCCCAACTAACTCTAACTAATAAACTAATTAATGAGATAATAGAGAAATAATTATGTCCTCAAATGATGAGGACTCACTTCTAACTATGACTACTAAAACTAGAATCTACTGCTGATCTAGAGCTCGTGTCTCTAAACCTATAGTATAAGACACCATAGAGGAAATGCGTCAGTACTTTGAATGTAGTAGTATGCATGTGAGGTAGGCTGAATGCATAGGGTTCATATGCATGAACAATAATAATAACTGGCTAACTATCATTAGTGTAAGAATACATGTATGAGACAGAACCACTGACACTAATATTGTGATGTCGTGATTACTAAATCTGAATATAATTGATAACATGAGGGGTTGTATCTGACAGTCCTGAATCTAATGGAACTATCTGAGTTTCTTACTGTGTTTGAGTTAACTGTATCTAACAGTCCTGAATTCGGAAGAACTCTCTTAATTCTTTTATTGAGACTAATACTAAGATTGTGGGAGGTAGTCATCTAACTGACATGCCTCAAATGATGCATTGTAGCTGAATTGGGGTCCAATATATGCCCTAATAAGAAGGGTGTCAATACCGGACCACAGGTAAGGACAACATGTGAGTGACCTTAATATAATAGGTAACTCTAGTGAGAATGGTGGGAACCCTTATATAGCAGGCTAAGTCACCTCATCTACCCTCATATAGTAGGCTATGATATCTCAACCTATGCTAGCTACATAGTTTTGGAATGCAAGGATTGCTTCTAAGAATCACACCCTTATATAACAGGTGAGTTCCCATACTTGGGTTCACTCGGTGCTAATTACTACTCCATTCTGAATAGACACTAAACATAATTTATTGAGCTAAACATGCACTGAGTTACTGAATTCCATTGACTAACGGAATATTATTGATATCAGAAAACTGAGTGAGTTCATGAGATCATGGAGATTTCCTGAGTTATAAGACTTTTTGAAGTCCAAGGATCATAGCTTGACTAAAATTATCATGGAAATATGACGTGGCTCTAGGCACACAGTTAATATTTTTGGTGCAAGTACCCGCAGGACTTGATGGAAAGAAAATGACCAAGCATAACTTACTTAAACATATAACTAACATCATAATCTATAATACATTTATAGAAGCATTCCATCAAAACATGTGATAGGCATAACTTGTACATACATGGGGATTTCATGATATAATACTAGTTGGGTATTGTTTCTTCATCTAGAAATTTAATCAAACACATGGTAGTCGTAGCACATGTAGACAACATTATACAAAAATCAATCATCATAATTTATCTCTAGTTTCATCATCCTAGGGTTTATTCATAGGTTCACATGAATATATATCTATACAAATCAATTCCACATAAAATTGATCACCCAACATAGATCTGAATTCAATTGATCATTATAAACATGCCTAAACCAAACCCAACATGAAATTTATAAAGAAATCCATAAACTTAAAACTTAGAAAAGAGATTCTTGGGCATCATAGATGAAAGGATTCAATGAATGAACACTAAGTATACCTTAGTTCGTGAAGATTGACGGAGAAATTTTCTTGGAATTGGATCTTCTATGAAAACCCTAGCTTGTTCTTGAGAGGTTTTTGAGAGAAGAGAGTGTATTTTGGGTGAAAAGTAATTGAATCACGTGTTAAAGGGATTAAATAGGGGTGGGAAGTTGACCCTTTTAACCCTGGACACATCATTTAATTTTAGTAATATTTTCCCGAACTAAAACCCTAGCGCGATGCGACGCTATCACGCCGTGTCACTAGAATTTGACAATTTAGAAACTGAGGATGGCGCAATGCGGAGCCATTGCATTGCCCCTTCTTTTGCAACCTCTAACTATTGTGTGACATGGAGCAAATCATTCTAAGACACTGGAAAAGGACAATTCTGAATTTGGGCCCTGGCGCGACGCGCCATAATAGTGGAACCGTACCAGAATTCGCCAAATGTCATTTCCTCTTGTGGCACGGCGTGCCACTGACTAATATGGTGTTGTTTTTCTAGGAGAACTTATAATAGTCATAACTTATGACTCGATTATCGGATTTGGACGAATCTTTTATCTATGCAAAGCTTATTGAATTTCTCACATGACAAAAAAATGAAAATCATGAAATAAGTAATGAATAGACATCATTCAATTTGGAAACTAATACTAGGCATTCTTGAGATGAAATTAGTTTTGAAACGTATGGGGTATTACAATATCTCCCCGTTGAGAACATTCGTCCTAGAATGACACTGACTGAGAGGGGAGAAAAGACAACTGACGTACATAATGAACTTGAGTAACTGGAACATGATCTCATGACTCACATGACTAACAAGCTGAACATATAATACTGAACATGCATATTTGATGCATGTGTAATAGATTCATGAATCATGACTGAGTGTTCTGAAGAACTATGTTTCTCACAGTAAGAATGCATGTCTAATGCATAATTACATAACTGAACTGATACATGAGTGCATGAATGAATATGTAAAGGTACTTGACACCAAGTTTCTCATAGGGACATGAGCATGAAATTGAATACCAAGTTTGTGATGAACACTGAACATTAAACTAAGTAAGCTTAAGGAGAACTGTTACCTTGAGCTTGATCTGAGTTGGTGGAGAAACGGTGAGGATACTTGGTACGCATGTCTGCCTCTGCTTCCCAAGTAGCTTCATCGATGGATTAATTTTGCAAAAGAACCTTAACTAGAGGGACTTTTTGGTTTCTTAATCTACGAGTCTGATTGTCTACGATTTCAAAATGAATTCTCTTCATAAGAGAGAGTGTTATGAACATCAATGCTTTGAATAAAGAAAACAACTGATGAGTCACCTATGCAGTTCTTGAGCAAAGAGACATGAAAGACTAGATGAACTGAGGCTAGATCTAAAGGCAATTCAAGCTCATAGGCTACCTTACCAAAGCGACTGAGAATCTTGAAGCGACTAACATATCAGGGACTGATCTTTTCCTTCTTCCCGAATCTCTTCACTCCATTCATGGAAGAGATCTTTAGATAGACATAGTCACCAATCTCAAAATCGAGATCTTTTTGACTAACATCTGCACAAGACTTCTGTTGGCTCTGTGTAGCCTAGAGTCTTTCTCTAATCCACTGGACTTTTTCTAAGACGTCGAATACCAAGTCAGGACCTATAACTGAAGCCTCACTAACTTTGAACCAACCAATTGGAGATCTACATCTCCTACCGTAGAGAGCTTCAAATGGAGCCATTCGAATACTAGAATAATAGATGTTGTTGTATACAAACTCAATCAAAGGTAAGAAGTCATCCTAACTTCCCTTGAAATAGGTTGCACACACCCTTACAATATCTTTTAACATCTGAATAGTCCTTTCTTCTTAACCATCTGTCTGAGGATAAAAGGTTGTACAAAGATGAACTTGGGTACAAAGACCCTTTTGGAATGCTTTCCAGAAATAAGAGGTGAATTGGGTAGCTCTGACTAAGATAATAGACAGTGAAACATCATCCAATCTGGCCAACTCCTTGATGTAGAGTTTGGCTTAATCCTTGGCTGAATAAAAGGTATGAACCGTAGGGAAATAAGTTTATTTGGTCATTCTATCTACAATGACCCAGACTGAATCACGCTGATGACGAGTTTGAGGCAAACACATCACGAAGTCCATGTTCACTACTTCCTACTTCCAGGTAGGAATACTGAACTCCTGCATTGATCCAATAGGGTTTTGATGCTCTTTATTAACCTATTGACATATAGAGCCCTTAGCCATAAACTTCGCAACATCTATCTTTATCACACTCTACCAATAGACTTTCCGCATGTTGTGGTACATCTTTGTGGCCCCTGGATGAATAGCGTAGCATGCACTATGCGATTCTAAAAGAATTCACTACCTTAAGTCATCTATACCTAGAACACAGAGATGACCCTGATAACACAAAACACCATCTCCCCCTTCGAAGGAAACCTCTACTTTCTAATCCTGAACTGACTCTTTCAACTTGACAAGGATGGGATCTCTATCTTTCTTTTCATTCACCTCAAAAACTAGAGATGATTCTAAACTACTCTGAACGCATATATCAACCTCATCTGTATCGACTAATCGAAGACCTAGTCTGGATGCTGATGGGACTTCCTAAGCTCACTTCTTCTTACTTTCCTTAACATGAGAAACACTACCCATGGGCAGTCTATTGAGAGCATCGACCACTATGTTGTCCTTGCTCGAATAATAAAGGACACTCATGTCATAATCTTTCAAGAACTCTAACCACCTTATCTAACAAAGATTGAGATCTTTCTGAGAAAAGATATACTAAAGGATTTTATGTTCAGTGAACACATCTACATGAACACCGTATAGATAATGCCTCCAAATTTTCAAGGCAAAGACTACGGCTGCTAACTCCAGATCATGAGTAGGATAATTCCTCTCATGGGGCTTAAGCTGTCTAGAGGCGAAGGCTATGACCTTACCATGCTGCATGAGGACATAACCTAGACCCACTCTGGATGCATCACAATACACTATGAACCCATTTGAACTATCTGGGAGAGCTAAGACTGGAGCTGAAGTGAGTCGAGTCTTCCACTCCTGAAAACTCTTCTCTCAAGGATCTGACCACTAAAACTTGACTTCTTCTGAGTCAATCTACACATAGGGGATGCATTAAAAGAAAATCCCTCAAAAAACCGTCTATAATAGCCAGCTAAACCCAAGAAACTCCTAATATCTGATGGAGAGACAGGGTGGGGCTAATTTTTTTACTGTTTTGGTCTTTTAAGGATCCATTCTCCTGCCATTACCAGAAATGTTATGACCATGGAATGCTATTGATCTTACAAAAAATTTGCACTTACTGAATTTGGCGAATAGTTGATGATCTCTGAGTGTCTGAAATACTATTCTATGATGGTCTGTATGATCAAGCTCAATGCGGGAATAGACCAGAATATCCTCTATGAAGCCTATGATGACCATGTCCAAGTACCGCTTGAACACATGGTTCATCAAGTATATGAAAGAGGCTTGGCCATTGGTAAGACCAAATGACAGAATAGGAATTTAATGTGACCATACTGAGCATGAAAAGCTATTTTTAGAATGTCACATTCTCTAACTCTGAGTTGATGATAGTTAGATCTGAGGTCTATCTTAGAGAAATAAATAACACCCTAAAGTTGGTCAAATAAGTCATTGATTCTAGGAAAAAGATACTTCCTCTTGACTGTGACCTCATTGAGTTGATGGTAGTCTACAAACATCCTAAGAAAACTATCTTTCTTGTGCACAAATAATACTAGTGCACCCCATGGGGAAACTTAGGGCCTGATGAATCCCTTATCTAAGAGATCCATCAATGGTTATTTCAGTTCTTTGAGTTCTGCTTCTGCCATTCTGTATGGTGGAATAGATATAGGATGAGTATCTAGAAGAAGATCAATGCCGAAGTCTATTTACCTTTCGAGAGGAATTCTTGGAAGATCTTGGGGAAAGACATCTGAATATTCACCAAAAACTAAAACTGTTTCAAGGCTGGGAGTTTCAGAACTAGTATCCTTAACTTGAAAAAGATGATAGAAACATCCTTTAGATATCATTTTCCTTACCCAAAGGTGAAAACAAGCTGACCTCTGAATGCTGAAGTACTACCCTTCCACTAAAGGATGGGTTCATTTGTAAACTAAAAGTAGATTATTCTATTTTTACAGTCGATTGTGGCATAGCAGTAATGAAGCCAATCCATGCCAAGAATGACATCAAAATAAATCATCTCTAATTTAACTAATTCTGCTAAAGTGACCTTCTAAAACAACATAATCGGGCAGTTCCTGTATACCTGCCGAGCAATGATGGTTTTTCCACCATGGTAGAGACTGAAAAGGGCTTTGCTAGGATTTCAGGACTGACTCCAAAATCGACTGCTATATAAGGAGTAACAGAAGATAAAGAATCTCCTGGAGCTAGCAACACGTAAACATGCACATTAAAGATCTGCAACGTACCTGTAACAATATGAGGATAAATTTCCTAATCTTTTTAGGACTAAAGAGCATAGACATGATTTGGGCATTGCCCACTAGTAGCACTGGAGGTGGCACCCTGCTGATTTAGAAAACTGGACTAAGCTGAGGAGAGATTCTATTAACCTTGAGGACCTAGATTAGAATAGTCTCTAACTCTATGGCCTGGCTTGCCACATCTTAAATAAATACCACTGCAAGGTCTGTGAATACCTTGATGGTTCTTCCCACTAGTCTGGCAAAGAGAATAGTAGCAGGCACTGCTAACACTGCCCTAGGACTTAGATCCTGGTGCTCTATCTTTGTTACCCTCTCTGAGCTTAGAAACTGGAGCACTGGTTAAGGAAGGGGCTGGAACTGGTGACTTAGGAAGAAATTGGGAATGGGTTACTCCTTCCGATTTAAGCTGAGCGAAGTTGAAACTACCCATCTTTATTCTCTTATTTTACTTCTCCCTCTACTTAATTTTTTGCTCTTCTATTTGCTGAGGATGAGTCATAAACCTAGCTAAAGTAATGTTACTGTTTAGCATGGCAATTATATACTCATTTACCACTCTATTATTTACCCCTTAAATGAACTTACTCAACTTGGCTCTGCTGTCTGCAACCACATAAGGAGCATATCTGGCTAATGAAGTAAACTTAAGAGAATACTCTTTCACCGTCATATTGACCTGCCTGAGGTTGATGAATTCTAGCACCTTAGCCTCTTTAAGCTCTTGGAAAATGAATCTGTCTAAGAATGCAGAGACAAACTCCTCCCACTCTATAGGACCTGCATCATCTGACCTCTTTAACTTTCACTATATGAGCCACATCTTGAACCTGAAATATATCTAGCTTAGCACTATCAACAGTAGTCACCCCCATTATATCTGTCACCTTCTAAACATGATCAATGAATTCCTAAGGGTCCTCATCTACCTTATACCCAAGGAAGGACATATGATTCATTCAAGTGCAGTTCAGAATCCTAGCTGCGACTAAGTTGGCAACTGGGTTGGCTGGAATGACTGCTGACCATTCATTTTGAGAGGCAAATGACTGAGCAAGAGTAGTGAATGTGGCCCTGAACTCCACAAGAGAAACATGATTGCCCAAAAGATCTTCGGGCTGAGGGGCTGACTAATTTCCATTTCTTCTTTTAGGAAACTTGTTCTGTAGAAGAAAGAGAGAATAAATGAGACTGAGAGATTGACTTGAGATTATGATCACTGGCATAACATGAATACTGAAAGAGGGGAACTATTCCTAAAATATCTTATAGCCTCCTACACATAAATGTGGCACACAACACACTATGTACAAAACACTACTAGATACGACTTTTAGACTTCCTAGGACTATATTGAATCTAGCTCTGATACCAAGTTTGTAATGCCCCTAATCTGATACCCAGAATGCTACACGGTGCTCATGACCCAAAAGGACCACAAGCTAACCCATGAATTATATCTATACCTGTATACTACATAAAATGCTAAATACTATGGAAATGTGCACTGAAAGACCATAAGGTTCAATCTGAACATTATCTAAATGATATGTCTGTGTGGGGTAATAGAATGCCCAAAACAAAACTGAAAATTTTGAAGTCTAAAACATGATAGTCTAGAAAGCCTCTAACTGACTGAACTGTCTGAGTAAGGAGTTGATGAGACATGCTCCTAACTAACTCCAACTAATAAACTAATTAATCAGATAATAGAGAAATAATCATGTCCTCGAATGATGAGGACTCACTTCTAACTCCGACTGCTGAAACTAGAATCTACTGCTGATCTGGAGCTCGTGTCTCTGAACTTATGGTATAAGACACCATAGCGCAAATGCGTCAGTACTTTGAATATACTGGTATAAATGTGAGGTAGCTGAATGCATGAGGTTCATATGCATGAACAATAATAATAACTGACTAACTAAGACATAATCACTGACACTAATACTATGATAACATGATTACTGAATATGAATATAACTAATAACATGAGTGAATGGATCTGACAGTCCTGAATCTAATGGAACTATCTGAGTTCTATACTGTGTCTGAGTTAACTGTATTTGATAGTCCTAAATTCTAAAAAACTATCTGAGTTCTTTTACTGAGACTGAGACTGAGACTGTGGGAGGTAGTCATATAACTGATATGCCCCAAATGATTCATTATAGCTGAATCAGGGTACAATATATTCCCTAATTGGAAGGGTCTTAATACCACGCCAATGATAAGGACAATATGTGAGTGACTCTACTATAACAGGTAACTCTAGCGATAATGGTAGGAACCCTCATATAGCAGGCAAAGCCTCCTCATATACCCTTATCTAGAAGGCTATGATGTCTGAACGTATGCTGGCTACATAGTTCTGGAATGCAAGGATTGCTTCTAAGAATCACACCCTCATATAACAGGTGAGTACCCATCCTTGGATTTACTCGGTAATAATTTCTACTCCCATCAGAATAGACACGAAACATAATTTACTGAACTGAATGGGGACTAAGATACTAAATTCCATTGATTGACGGAATATTAATTATATCTGACAACTGACTGAGTTCATCAGATCATGAAGGTTTCCTGAGTCATAAGAATGTCTGAAGTCTAAGGGTCATAACTTGACTAAGAGTATCATGGAAACATGACATGGCTCTCGGTACACAACTAATATTTTAGGTCTAAGTACCCCCAGGACTCGATGGAAGGAAACTGACCAAGCATAACTTACTTGAACATATAATTAACATCATAATCCATAATACATTTATGGAAGGATTCCATCAAAACACATGCTAGGCATAACTTGTACATACATGGGGATTTTATGATATCATACTAGTTGGGTATTATTCCTTCATCTAAGCATTAATCAAACACATGGCAGGCATAGAACATGTAGACAATATTAAACAAAAATTAATCATCATGATTCATCTCTAATTTCATCGTAGGGTTTATTCATAGGTTCATATGAATATACATCTATACAAATCAATTCCACATAAAATTGATCACCCAACATGGATTTGAATTCAATTGATCATTCTCAACATACACAAACAAAACACAACATGAAATTCATGAAGAAATCCAAAAACTTAAACTTAGAAAAGAGATTCTTGGGCTTCATGGATGAAATGTGTCCATGAATGAACACAACACATACCTTTATTCATGATTTCGTTAAGATTGATGGAGAAACTTTCTTTAAATTAGATATTCTATGAAAAGCCTAGCTTGTTATTGAGATGTTTTTGAGAGAAGAAAGTGTATTTTGGGTAAAAAGTGCCTGAATCACGTGTTAAAGGGCTTAAATAGGGGTAGGAAGTTGACCCTTTTAACACTAGATGCATCATTTAATTTCAGTAAAACTTATCCGAACTGAAACTCTGGTGCAACGCGGCGTTATTGCACCGTGTCACTGGAATTTGACAATTGGGAAACTGGGGGATGGAGCGATGTAGAGCCATCGCGTTGCCTCTTCTTTTGTGACCTGGAACTTTGGCGCGACGTGGAGGAAATCGCACTAAGAAACTGGAATAGAACAATTCTGAATTTGGACCCTGGAGAGACATGCCCTAATCGCGGACATCTATTTGAATTTTCAAAATGCCATTTCCTCTTGTGGCGCGGTGCTCCACTGACTAATATGGCGCTGTTTTTTGATGGGAACTTGAAAAAGTCATAACTTTTGATCCGATTCTCAGATTTGGGCAAATCTTATATCGATGGAAAGATTATTGAATTTCGCATATGACAAATCATGAAAATCTTGAAAATTCCTCAATGAATAGCCATCATTCAATTTAGAAGCTAATACTAGACATTCTTGAGATAAAATTATCTAGGAAAAGTATGGGGTATTACACAAACTCTTGCAATATTGTTCCATAATAAATATCATATAAATCACCCATACTTATCAAACATGTTCCCCTTAAACAAAGAGAGTTACCCAAATCACTCACAATAATGCAATTTATAACAAAATAAGTATAAGGATCAAATTTCGCTCACTATTACAAAAGAATTCACAAGTTAAAAATGATGAACCATATGTTTCTCCTTAGTGTATTGCTCCACTAATATTAGAATGATGAATCGTAGGATCAAATAGGTCTTTAAAGTTTGTTGTAGGCTACGGTATAGGTAGGAACTATTTTTGTCAAGAATAGTGACTATCTTCCCTAAGTGCTTTAATACATCACCTTATACACTTGAGACTAATCTCTAACAACTAATTCACACCTTTACTACCTTTTAACATATTTTTTTACCCCATCTTATTAAGCTCAGCCACATACCATATGGTTGGAGGATTTTCTATTTAATCATTATTAAATTTTTAGAACAATTTTTCTTTTTCACTCCCTACCATGACATATCAATTTTTACACTAATAACTATTACTTTGGGTCTTCAATTTTAACTTTTCACCACTTATTTTGTAAACTCCTTCCTCAATAAATTCAAAACTAAGCGCTTAGGAGCTTTGGATCAAATTAAATTCTATCAAAGAAGGGATTATGCTACATATGAGGCTTCTACAGAACAAGCAAAAGGCTCAATAGGGCTGACTATGATTTGCACAATGGTAAGTACAAAGAGGTATGAAACAAGGGGACTAAAGAAATGTGTAAATCATATCCTAAACCCACACTTTTTATTTTATTTTGCACACACACCGGGCAAGTTCTAGCATCAATGGCAACAAGGATTATACAAAAACCATACACACACATGGTTCATGCTTGACTCACATAGGATCATCATAGAATCTCAACCAAACAATACCATGAATTCAAATTAAGTCAAAAGTATAAGAGTCATAAACATCAGCCCAAGAGTCTCGAAAGTAGTAATTCACCTAATCGCATGCTTTTCACAACCAAAATAGTTGCACCTTGTAATAGAAAATAACACCAATAAGAATACCATCTTTATACCTAAACAAAATTAAATTAACCCTAAAAATGGGAATTTCCCCACCCCAAACTTGAAAATCTACTTTGTCCCTAAAGTGTACTTTAAAGTAGAGATAGAAATACTCCTTGAAGCCTTTAGGCCATACTAGTAGCATCTTAACACAAGAAGGAGGTTCGAGGACCCCATAGTTAGTCTTCGCCATGCTCCTTAGCTCAGGTTTTCCGGTACTCAGACTTCCTATAAATCTGTGACTCAACAAAAATAAACACTATTAGAAATAAAAACTAAAAACTAAAAATAAAAACATACCTTGCTTGGGTTGCCTCCCAAGAGTCTCTTGATTTAGTGTAGCAGCATGATACAATAAACTTTTTCCTCTACCTTGAGGATATGAATTTAAACCCCAACTTTGCATCTATCTTTTTGCCTCGCTAATAGGGTTGTGGTTCAAAGATTAAGGAACCGAGTAATAGATTTTGCTTGGTAACCACTCGGCCTTAATGTAAGGCATGTTTTTATGTTGGTTTACTTGTGCAAAATAAAGAATATAGGATTTTTATTTCTTAGACTTCCTCGAATTATCAGCAACTTTGTCTGCATATGGTTGGAGAGCTAACTCTATGTCTACAGCCATAGTAGTCATTTGAGCATTACCCACAAACGTGATTGAATAAGGAATAAAACCACACATATCTGCAATGTGATACATATTTCCACAATCAACACAACAACTTATGGTCTACTACATAGGTGGCAAAGAAATAGGTCTCCTCCAAATGTTTGGATCAAAATCTAGACAAAATGACCCATGGTGGGCTCCTCCATAAAAATAACAAGAATCATCATACCTTAAAAACCATCTATTCCAGAATAACATCTCAAGAAGAGTGTGAGAAATAAAAAATAATAAAACAACAAAAAATAAAACTTACTAAACTATGTACAACTAAAAATAGGTAAACCAAAAATAAGATCGTTGCCTATTTACATGTCCCCGGCAACAACACCAAAATCATGATAGTTCTCAAGCACATACAAAAGTGTACATGGTCTACCAAGTAATATAGTGGCCTTCAAGATAGATGAATATCACTCCCACATGGATTTGTTCTAAACAACTACTCAATTCTAGTTCGACAATTGAGATAAAGCAACCAAGAGAATTTTAGAGTTATAAACTAAATGTAAAGTAACTAAAGCAGAAAAGTAATGACATTGGATAATAAATGGATAGAGACCCAAGTTTAAGGATTATAAATAATCACACTATACTATTGAACTTCATTCGTTGGATTACTTATCTTGCTTATTGACTAGTAGGGATTATCTCTTGATCATGGTCTCCCGACCTCTAGTCATCTACCTAACTTGGAAATTACAACTACATCGTTTAGTGGGCATATAATAATTCAATTAAGAGTGTAAAGTTATCATCCGACATATGAACCAATAAAGGCTTCTAAGTATATCCTTATCCTAGATGTTAATTCAAAATCCTTATTTTACAATGGAATAAGAACCTTGTTCTATATACCCCACATTATATCATCCTATTCCCCTCCCGAGATCACAAGGTCAACAATAAATATATTCTAAGGGACATGAATCCTTAAAATAGTTATAAATAGGGTAAATAAAATGATAAGAAATTCAAAAAACTTGATTCAAATCGAAAGTCATCATGATCTTGTCCTTCACCCTGGAAGAGGGCATTTAGCCGCTAATCGACATAATCATGATTAAAAACCTTGAATACATAATAAAAGCAATTAAAATTCTAAGTTTAAGAATAAAAACCCTAAAAATGAAGTGCATCCGCCTCCTCTCATCCGAGAACAATCAAAAAGTAATTTGCAAAACGTGATAAATCCTATTTATGGTAGAAGACAATTTGTTGTCTGTGGGCACAATATACGCAGCCATAGTTATCGCATTTAAGGAATGGCGCTTAGAACATAATTCACCTTGTTTCACTATTTTGGGTCCCTTCTTAATATATTGGTGGGCCTCACGCATCAATTTTCCAATCCATAGGTCCTCTACGCGCCCTGGAAATTCTGGGTAATCAAAATTCAACAAGTTATGTATTAAGCTTTAGTTAATCCATTCAAAGTCTTTTTGTGTTGTTTCACTTGATTTTGAATCTTTTATATCATTAATATATCATCATAATCAATTAACTAAGAATCCTATAGTATTAAATACAAAAATATAGAGCTCCAAACAACACAACATCCAAGACAGTGAACTCGAAATTTGAGCTAAGACTAGGCTTTATTCACTTTGACCTTTAACTTATTGTTTTGACCCTTGGCTTGATCCAATTGAACTTTCCACATTTTATAAAAGTTGTTACATATATAAATACACTATTAAACCTTTTGGAACTCATTTAACACATTAAAATTCTCTGAGATAGACTAATATTTGCATTTTTCAGGGTTTTATCTAAGGTGTTTATTCCATGAAGATGATAGAAAAGTTTTAGGGGTATTATAAAACTCTCGTCTAGTTTTCTCATGGACACATAAAAAGTGCCAAGTATGTGATATCCAAAATATCACCGAACAATCCAATAAACACACATGTAAACTTAATATCACTATTTCTAACATGTGTACACTCCACAGACTTAGCATTGTAGCACACAATTTGTACACGACCATTAGATTAACAAAAATAATAACTTTCCCTTAAGAATTATTTCACCTAAATTATTATAGTGCAAATAATACATTTTTATCAATAGGCCTAATCAGACTTCACCAAAAAAATAAACACATACTTATCAATTCAACCAAGGTCATGGTCAACCAATTGTATTAGCAACACAACACCAACTTGAACACTATTCCACACTCCTTATAAGATATTTTAACTCATATTATCACCTAAGTAAAGGAAAAACTATCCTTCAAAATTAATTAAATCAGTAACTAGGAAAGATCATACAAAAACTACTCATGAGCATTTTATCGAACACATGGCATAAATCACATAATGAACATTTTAGATAATGAAGATGGTCATTTAAAAGCAATCAATTCAACCCATCCACACCAAATAACCATAAAAAACCATTACATTATGGAATTTACTAATGTATTCACAACTACCCCCACAAGCTCCATTGGATTAGTGACATAGAAAAACCAAAGTGAGAGTTTAACGTGGGAAGTTTATCAAACACAAGATGGTCATGAAGTTGGGTACACAAGAATTTCCCAATTTTCATGATAAATGTGACATACATTCTAAATAGTCTACAAAAATAACATAGTTATGCCATAAACATCCCAAATCAAAAAATTGATTAAAAAAATTAGCATATTAGATGCTTTATCATTCAATCATTAAAAAATAGAGCAAATTATTAAAATGAAACTTACCTACTCAAGTAGAAATTGAAAGGAATAGTAAGAGAATGGTTAGATGGAGGTCACCAAAGTTGTAGTTGATGGTATGCACATGTGATTTTTAAGGGAGTTGTGAAAATCATATAAAGGGTAAAGAAATAGAAGAATTTGTAAAGAGAAGAGGAAGAATCAGCTGAATAGTGTAGTTTTGTAGTGTGGGTGATGAATTTATGTTGGTTTTACATTAAAAAAAATACTTACAAAGGACTTGGTAAACCCAAATTTTTTTTTATAAGAACTTACCATGATTGGAGGCCCACCAGCACATACAGGTGGTGGCCTAAATATGCAGATGAGAATGGTAGCCCAGGCCAGTAAAGTTGGACACCTGTTGGCTATAATAGGTAACTTGCACATCTAACATGCATATGAAAGTCCCCAAAAATTGCCTGCAGCTAGCTTGTTTCAACAAAAATAGTAATGTTCATGTTGCCCACTAGTCATATGTTCCCTGACATATATGGGCATTAGGTGTATGCGCTAGCAAATGCCTGCATATGGTAAAACCAATGTGCAATGGCCTCAGGTATAAGTATTTTTCACCTATATTCACCAAGATAAGAGAAAAAAAGTATTCAAACAAATAAAAAATAAAAAAAAGTAACCTTGGGTTATCTCCCAAGAAGCGTCTCATTTATCATTATGGCACGACATTGTTCTTTTATCAATAATTATGTTTGAAATAAGGCACCTAAATCGTGGCCACCACAAGTTCATCCACATGAAAATGCTTCAACCTTTGACCGATAACCATGAACCTTCTTTTCTCATGATATTCTAGGTCAGCATCATCACTTTAATACATATTCACCGCCACAAAAAGGCTTCATCACTTTAATTTGAGATTACCTGTGAAAAGATTTATCCTTAAATTAAAGAGTAATATTTTATCTCCCATCCTTAACTTTATTTTCAAGTTTATAACATTATGCTATTTATTTACTCCCTCTTTGTATAGTATCGATCTCTAAAATTATGAATTTCTCTAACTCATATATTTGCTTAACTCTAAATTTGAAGGTATTCTCCTAATTCACATTAAACTCGCAAAAGGCCTATAACTCCTTTTATTGTAACTCAATTGCAAGGTTGCAATTCTTTCCAAATACTAATTAATAAGGTGTCCTGACAATTAGTGTTTTGAATTTAATTTTATAAGCCAAAAAAGCATTGTCCAGTTATGTTTCCTAATTTCCATCAGACATTCTCAATTTTCTAAAAAATTGACTTGATTTCCCGATTGGAAACCAAATTTTGGCTATTTATTCAGGATTGATAAATGGAGTCCACCTTACTCTTAACCCCCACTTATCTAATCAAGCACCAAATGCTTTATTACAAAAGTGTGATCCTCCATCACTAAGGATTGCTCGAAGAGTCCCAAACCTTTTAAGGATATACTTCTTTAAGTAGAATGTGACATTTTTGCACTAATTGTTTGGTAAAGAAATTTTCTCCACCAATTTTTACATGTAATCAATGGATACCTATATGTACCTGTTCCTATATGAACACACAAGGGACCCACGAAGTCAATGCCACATACATTAAATAGCTCTACTACAAATTTAGGATTCAAGGGAATCTCATGCCTCCTAGAAATAACTCCTTACATTTAATCTTTAGTATAAGTTTTAACCAAGTCATAAACATCTATATTTAGAGTAGACTAATAGAATCTACCTTGAAGGACGCTTATGGCTATTCTGACACAATATTGCTCTCCACAAAATGGGAATGAGTGTTAAGAATCAAGTATCTCTCTTATTTTTAAATCCATCATACATCTATGAACCACTCCATCTGCATACTCTCGATCCAAATAGTATCCATCACAATGATATTTCCTCACACCATGGGCGAATCTCTTCATGGATAATGACTAATATCATTAGGTAGTTAGTAACGTACAACTTAATTTGCATAATCTGTAAACCACGACTCTACATTCCTCATAAGTGACATCATTCATTTGTTGAGAAAAGTATCATCAATCTTGATTTAAATCAACTTCTCATTATTGGACTCAAGGCTATATAGATGCTCTGCCACTTTATTTTTGCAATACTTCTTACCCTTAACTTCAAAATAAAATTCCTGGGGAAGCAATATCAACCTAATAAACTAAGGTTTAGCTACTTTTTAGCCATCACATAATAAAGAGTTGTATGGTTGGTGTGTACAATAACATTTGTACCTAACAAATATGCTCAAATTTTCAAAAGCATAGACCACGAAAAGTAACTCTTGCTATGTAACCAATAGTTGCATTGGGAATCATTCAATGAATTTCTAGAATGATAGATTGAATGAAAAGACTTGTGTTTTCCTGGGCAAGTACTGAACATAATGCAAAACCACTTGCATGACACAACAATTCAAAAGGCCATGCCGAATTTGAGGCTATAATAAATTTAGTCAACATAAGTTGCTCCTTCAGATAATTAAACGCTCTTACATGATCACCATCAAATTCAAACATTGCTTACTTTTCAAAAATCTTACACATAGGATGAGAAATCTTGGAGAAAAATTTGATAAACTATCTATAGAACCTCACTTGCCTAAGAAAATTTCTATGACCATTCACAAAGATAGGGGGAAGGGGGGTAATATAGGAATTACCTTAACCTTTTCGTGGTCAACTTGAATTTCTTTGGGCATGATCTTTTAGCCATGAATAATACCCTCATTAACTATAAAATTGAACTTTTCTCAAATGAAAAAAGGTTTGTTTCCTCACACTATTCGAGGACACTACTCAAGTGATAAAGGCATGATTTGAATGAGTCACCAACAAAGAAAAATTTGTTGTAAAAACCATTATGGTATCCTCCACCATATTAAAAAAATAAAGATAACATGTATCTTTAAAAGGTAGCAGGTACATTTTATTGCCCAAAGTGTATGCATTCCAAGGCGAAGGTGCTATAAGGTTTTTTTCTTCATCCTCAAGTGCAATAAAAATTTTATTTTATTGGAATACCCATGAAGTATGTAATACCATAAAAACTATACCAATTGATCAAGAATTTTGTCCATGATCAACAAGGAGAACTTATCTTTATCCATAATAAATTCAATCTTTAATAATCCATGCATCTTCTCCAACCTGTGATCAGAGGGATAGATATAAAATTATTATTCTCATTTGGGACAACTGTGATACCACCTTTTTTGGGAATATATTGCACCGGGCTCAAAAATTAAGTATATATATGAAACCCATATCCAACTACTTGATTATTTCCTTTTTGACTACCTCTGTCTTTTGTGGCTTTAGCCTTAATTAATGTTCTACACTAGGTACATAATTAAACTCTAGGTTGATTTTTTGGTGCAAATATTGATAGAAATCTCAATGAGATTGACTATGGTCTTCCCTGTAGCTCAAATAAACATTTTCACAATTGATTTCATGGCCTACACTTTTCAAGGAAATAAATATTCCACAACAATGAAGGGAAAGGTGTCACCCTCACCCAAGAATATACAACAAAGATGTTGAGTCAATGACTTAAGTTGAAGTTGAGGTGGCTCAATAATAACAGGCTTGGTGGGAGGATTTTCTAAAATTTGCAAGTTAAGATTCAACTTCTAAGGATTCTTATTGTAAGATCTAAGAAACATAAACAATGCAAATACTTCATCATATTTTTCAATTTGATCATTCCCAAAGTACCCTAAGACACCGACCAAAGTCTCAATCACAAAATCTACTTCCATAACATTAGTTAATTCATCATCAATCATATCGATTGTGGATAAAAATTGAAAATATATAGTTGGCTTTATGGAATGCATATATTGAATGACCCATCTTTATATTTTACTAAAAATTTCATTTCACTATACTGAACATCAACTGAATCCCATCTTTTAGCAATGAATGGCCTACAAAGAATTATAAGGAACTTATGGTCTATTTCCTAACACAAACACATAAAATCTATCAAAAATATAAATTGATCAACCCTTACAAGCACATCATACCATGCTCCAATTATCATTTTTTATAGAATATTATGCTATTAAGAGTCTCATAGTTGTGGGATTGGGAGCACCAAACATTACTAGCCCTAAGGTCTCGTATTGTTTTTTCCAAACATGTAAATCCTGATGGTGCATGGTATGTTGAATGCTCTTAAATCCTCTTTCATCAGAAACATTGCGCCGAGCATTATTGCACTGTTATTATGTGTTACTTTAATTTCCAAAATCCATGAACCATTTATTCATTACCAAGTACCTCATGAATTAGCATATGAATGAATCTCATGAAAAACATCCATTTAATGACCCTTGAGGTAATTTTCCATATTTTCACTTACTTTTACTATTAGAGATTTTCAATAACTACCCAAAGTAATTTATGACTTACCGAAATAGTTACCAGGTTGTTCATTTCGTTTTTAGAGTAAATCCCCTACTTAAAAGTCTTTACTAATTACAAATGGCCACCAAGTTAAAACTTCAATAAAATAATCTCGATTGCAAATCTTGATTGTGCCAACAACTGCAAAATATTAATTTTATACTAGGTAAACTTTTTGTTTAGGTCCCAATGAACCCTAACTCATTTTGACCTATTGGTTGGAATATTAAAAAACTGGAAATTTAGGTGTGGAACCCACTTTTGGTTGAAACGACCTCAGGTGGAAAATTTTAATTTGCCAAATTATCTGAAATGTAGAAATTAGTGTGGTTACATAGTTCATTGATTATATAGAATCCCAAATGGATCCGAGGCATTAGCAAAAACTAGGAACTTCTACCATGTTTCAGCTATTACCTGCTGCAAGGTCATGATTTTGCGATTGCACAAGCAAAAATAGTAATCTCCATACCACGATCACGATACAAATATGGAAACGGTGACACCTCTTTACATAAGAAGGGTATTTAAAGGCGTTTTAGGCTGCATTTGAAGCACTCTTATCTAATCATAGAGTCTAATGAACCGAGAAATAGTGTGCTAAACTCAAATTGAGTCTTTGATACCTCTTGGAAGCTTAGATAAAATATATTTTCATTATTAACAACAAATTTGAGATATGAATCCTCCCATTTTAAGCTTAAATTTCTTAAATTTTTAACTAAAATCCCAATTAGCTTCAAGGATTTATTTAGCCCTAAATATTCTTAAGACTCACATTTTTATTAAGGGTTATAATTCTGTGATGGTTTGTGAACATTTGGTTGACATCAATAATGTTCTTTCCATAAGTGGGGCCCACATGGTGTTTTTTGATGTCCATTTTAGACCCATAGAGCAATGGCAAAATATGGGTATCAATGTTTTCATTTTAATATATAGATTGTGTTTTTGACAGCTTGTCTCATTAAAGAAGCTTCTTTGATAGGAAAAGTGATGGTTTCGAGGTTCATGTGCTTGATTTGGCTTTGAGGTAGTTAGACTAGTTCTTTGTTAGATTGAGCTATGTTATGATATAATTGTATTATCTTGTTAGATTTATATTGGTTTTTTTGTGTTTGAATGTTAAATAGTATGACTTCATTTAGTTGAATCATTTAGGTTACTTGGACTTATAGGTTGACATACTTTACTTGTAGGCTTGAACCTTGGGGAATTTGACCCCATGTTTAGTGGCTAACATGAGTATATTTTAGCTGCTCTAGTTGGATATGAGTGACCTTATCACTGGTGTTGTGGGTAAATTGACCATAGTGCTCATCTTAATGGAAGTGCCTTAGATACTATGCTTGAATTAGATTTAATGCTTGGGGATGACCTTTTCTTTAGGATTATTGGTGGCTTGCTATATATTTAGGAATTGATCTAGATATGTTACCCTAGTTTGGGGTAGAAGTTGAACTTAAAATATATCTAGGGAATATTCTAAGGGTGGTTCTTGACCCAAATTAAGCTTGGATATATATAGTTCTCATACATACCTGAAACAACATTTAAATTCCAAGAAAATGCTCTTTTGGAAAACATGATGGACAATTTGAGTAATTATATTATGCGAATAACATTAGGAGTGATGTATATGGTTTGTTGACTAAATTAACATAAATGCTATGAGTATTATGGTTGATGCTATCAATTATACCAAAGCCTATGTTATTATGTGTGCCATTGGATAAGCTATTGTTTTGTACTTTGGCTACGCTATTACTCATGTTGTACTCTTGTTTAGTAACCAAACTAGTAACCATACTAGAAAGCCCTCATATTTATAATATTGTGAGTCTTGACATTAATGCTTCTAGATGGAAAGATTATTGACTACATAGGATGTTATGTGTCTAATTATGCTTGAAGCCCAATGATAATGGTAATAATCATGTCACATATATATATATATCTATATATAAATTTACATGGAAGATGAATGTTGAGTATTAGAGGTATGCTCTTCTTTACCTTTCATTTATGTTAATTTACTTTAGCCATCAATGGGTTTGTTATTTACTTTAGACCTCTTGAGGATTGTTATTTAATTTAGACTTCATGAGGCTCCTCATTTACTGTAGCCTTTGTAGGTGTTCTTTATTTTGTATGTTAATTGTCGATTATGATGATATTAATACCCGGCAAGGCTTGAGGAGTTTGCAATAATGATATTGTTGCTTGGCAAGGAGAATGGATGATATGACGATATTGATACTTATCAAGGCCGAAGGATGATGTGATGATATAGATACCCGATAAGGTCAGAGATTGATTGCTGATTTTTCTATGGGTACATCTACGAATTTGAGGCCAACTTTCGCTATGTATGGCTAACGTATCCAACATATATATGCACTTGTTTATATGTAGTTTGGGTAGATTGTTATTATTTGGATATCAATTGTAGCCACTAGTGTTAATTGCTTCTAAAAGGGTGTAGCGAATGATTAATGATAACTAAGGATTATTGATGGATATTGTTTAACTGACCAATAAAGACTAGTTGAAAAGTGGGAACTACTGTAAACTGGGAATTCATTTAGTGAGTAATGTTAGTAGTAGTTGTTGGTTAGATTGGTAATGTTTACTATTAAAATAGTTAATTTAGTAAATACTTACCTAATGAATAATTATATCGTATGATGTTAAGGAATGTAAAAGACTAGTTAATGGTCCTTGTTTAGTAAATGCATAGTGGCTAATAAGCATGATGACAAGTTTCTAATGATGTTAATGGTATGTTATATGGTTATATGGTAAATATTTGTAACAAATGGTAAATAATGAGTTTTGGCTAAGATAGTTGTTAAATGCCTTGATATTATATCTCTTGGGTGTACTCTCAAGTAGTATGGGATGAGGTGATGAGTTCTAGACCTTATGTACCAGTTGGTGTATGGTCACTAATTCATTTCTTATGTTTGCCAATTTGTATGACTTGTGAAGTGTTATGGTTCCAAATTGTCTATTTTTTTACATAATTATATAGGTGTGAACTGATGCTATATGTTATACTATTGTTTTGGTTTAATTATTTATTATATACAATGACGATGGAGATTATTCAGGTGTACTTTGACTTACTTAGGATTATCTTGTATTATATCATATTTATAACATGACTTAGCTCAGTCGATCGATGATGCCTACTGATTATACATTGTCTTGGTACTCTACTATAATTTTTAAAATTTTTGGTGTAGATCCGAGTAATAGCTGCCGCTGTTGATATGAGTTTATATGGCATTAATCTTTCGGAGATAGGGTGAGCTCACAGACTTTGAGTCGCATATTTTCCCACTATCTTTTACATATAAACTTTAGCATTTGAGGTAGATGTATTTGCTATACTCAAAAGTTTTTTGGGTTGTATTATTCATATTAGATTATTTTGTATTTGCTTTACCGATTCGTGGGAATAGTATCTTATGATGACCGTTTATATATATTAGATCACTATGTTTATATATTAACATGTGTTCATTAAACTTGGCCTATGTTGACATTTATTTTAGAATTAACCTATTGCGATGCCTCTGTGTTATGGTATTGGCTTAGCTACTGGTGGGATTTATGTAATACCCCATACTTTTACCTAGCTTAAATCATACCAAAAATTTTAAACACTTGTTTCAAAGATGAATCAATTCTTATATATGTGGTATTTTGATGATTTTCACTTTTTATCATGTGGGAAATTGAATAAGCTTTCCATCGATACCAAATTCACCTAAATCCAACATCCAGACGAAGAGTTAGAGCCATTTTAGTTAGACAGTGTGCCACCTAAGCCATCAACGCATCACGGAGCCAGCCATAATGGCAATCATCAAAATCACTAAGCCTCTGTGATTATGGTGCATCACTCTAAGGCTCAAATTTAGAGTTATCAAATTCTAGTGACACGGTGCGATAGCGCCGCGTCGCGCCAGGGGTCCAGGTTGGGGAATTTTCATAGAATTAAAATACGGATCCAAGGGTTAAAAGGGTCAATTTCTCAACCCTAAATATACCTAATAACACGTGATTCAACCATAATTCACCAAAATATATTGTTTCTCTAAAGTTTCTATCGAGAACAAGCTAAGGTTTTCAATTGGTGATTCAAATCAAAGACTCAAATTCAATAATCTCTCCGTCAATCTTCACAGAATCAAGAATTAAGGTATGCATAGTGTTCATTCATGGATTCCTTTCATCCATGAAGCCCAAGAATCACGTTTTAAATCTTGTATTGTGAATATTTTTTTGTGGGTTGATTATGTTCATGTGATTATAGTTGTATGATTCCCAAGTTGGAATTTTTATGTGTTGTTTATAAACCTATGCTTGTATGTGGTCTGAAACATGTGAAATTGAGTTAAAATATGGATTTTCTTTGTAATAATTTGATGGTCATGCCTCTGCCCTAAGTCATGTATCCTAGGCGTTTGATAAAATGCCTAAGAGAATAGAAATTATCCATTATAGCTTAATTGTGACCTAAGTGATTAGTGTATGCTTTACCCTAAGACTAAGAATGACTTCCATGATATTGTGTGAATTATAAATTATTTAGGGAATGTCCATGAGATTAGGTTGTTGAAAGTGTGACATGTTTATATGTAGTTCCATTTATGTACAAGACTATGATAACCATGTTCTTCATGAAATCCCCAAATTAATGTATTACAAATTGTTGATAGTAGTCATGTGTTCAGGAAGTTTCATGTCCTATCAGTTTCATGCTATAGATTCTTGGGGGTACTTGTGCCCAACAATTTAGCTGTGTGCGTAGAGCCAGTGTCATGTTTTCACGATACTCTCAGTCAAGCCATGATCCTTAGAATTCAGTTAGTCTCATGACTCAAGAAAACTTAGTAAATTCAGTATAAGTAAAGTTCTACTCAGTAATCTCAGTGACCTTTATAGTCTCAGTAAAATTAGTACTCAGTAATCTCGGTAACCTCAGTATTCCCAGAAATCTCAATAACTTCAGTACACTCCTTCAGTCCTGATATCTCAGTAGTATTCCATCGGTCAATGGAACTCAGTGAACTCAGTTTAGCTCCGCTAAAAAATACCATTAGTATTAGTTCAGTTTAGTTAATCAGTTCAGTGTCTATTAAGTTGGGAGTAGGATTCAACACCGAGTGAACCCAAGGATGGAGACTCACCAGTTATTTAGTGGAGGGTGTTATCCTTATAAACAAACCTTGTGTTCTAAAACTATGTAGCCAACGTAGGTTGAGATGCACCCTATTCGGTTAGGGATTTATACATCTCATTTCATTTTCCTACTAGGAGGGGTTGACGGAAGAGCTCCCTATTAGAAAGGGCATATTCACAGCTTCTCTTTACCCATGGCACGGTATTGACACCCTTTCAGCTGGGTTTATACGAAAGCTATGTTATCAGTATTCCTTTTCAGGACTATCAGATACAGCCAATCAATCCAGTTATTCATAATAAGAATTGTCAGACAGTCATTACTTTATTAGTAATATGACATTAGCTCCTCAGTAATCAGTAGACTAAATCATTTGGTAACCCAGTAACAGTACTCAGATATCAATAAATCCATGTTATCAAAATTCATGAGTCAGCATTATCATGGTCTTAGTTAAAGTTATGTATTCATGCATGTATTCTCACATTTATGTTATACAACCAGTTATTATTGTTCATGTATATGATCCCTTGCATTTAGCCTACCTCACTTTCTTACCAGTACATTTAGTGTACTAATCTATTTCCTCTCTGGTATTTTATACCATAGGTTTAGGAGTATGAGCTCTCGAGCATGCTTAGTAGATTAGACGTTCAACATCCAAACTAGAAGTTAGTCCTCATCATTCGAGAATTGCCTGATTATTTATTAGTTTATTAATTTAGTAGTACAGAGTTAATTTGGGACATGCCCCATCAACTCTATAGTTTTCAGTCAATTTAGAGGCTTTCAGACATAGCATATGTTCATACAGTTTATCTCAGTGTTGTGTATTATCATACCCCATTACAGATATTGTATTATATTCAGTATTAGTTTAGTTTTGAACCTTATGGCCTTATAACCTATATTCTGTATATTTATAATGTATTATTCAGCTCTCAGCTACAGATATTAGTCATGCGTTAGCTTGTGGTCCTTTGGGGTCACGAGCACCGTGTAGCATTCTTGGTACTAGATTTGGGGCATTAAAATTTAATAGGTTCCATCATGAATTGTAAATTAGGTCATGAAAAGTTGGAGTCAGAGCCTAGGTTTCATTGGTATTATTAGCACAAGAACAAGTTTTTAGTACAGACCTGCAGATCGAAATGTTGATGTTCATTTCCTATAAATAGGAGTTTATCGATGTAACGCCTTAGGTTTTTGGTCCTTAGAATTTTTTGACTTCTAAGCTTTCTACCCTAGCAATGACTTACCTGATGAGTCTAGTGTGTATTTATAGTTCATAGGACCCAGTCACAATGCGCTTGGAAGGATTTGCCTAACTCACTGTTTTCATAACAACTAGACTTAATGAGTTATAGGAAAACCTAACGATTCTTAAAGAGGGTATTTCGTAATTTATCTAGTGTAGTGCCTCTATTGAAAATGCTGAGACTACGACTTAAACCTACAAGTCATAGTGTCTCATTACAAGACATAAGGTAACATTCATAAGGTTTATAGTGCGGAGACTAATGGGGTTTTAGTTTGTCAATAACTAGATGGTCCAAGTTGTATAGTGACCATACGAGTCGTAAGGTAACTCCTAAGAACTAGGCGATGTTTTTTAGACTTTTTACTACGGATATTATAGATATTTCCTCTTTCCCTAAACATAGCCCACGACCTATAAACCCAATTGAGATATTATTTTCATCCATAACTCATCAAAGAAAACACTCTCCTCTCTTAACAACTCTCTCAAGCAACACGACTTAGGATTTCGAGGAAGTAGGTCAACTAGTGCATCCAATGACTAATTCTCTCTGTAGTCTTAGGTGTTTCAGGCATGTTACACTTCTTTCATTGTTAATTTGTTAAAATTACATGTTTTTAAATAATGTTCATGAGATATTCATGTTGGTTTTATAACAAGGGTTGAGGGTTTTGAATATTCATTGATAAAAAATATTTGCCCATTATTTACATATGATTTTTCATGTTTTAATTATGTTTTGAACTTGTGGGTGCATTGAGATGGTGAATGAACTAGGGAATTGTAATTTTCCTTAACTTGTGACTTTGGATGTGCTTATAACCCTAACCCCATAATTTGAAATTGGTTTTTAGTATGAGAGATATGGTAATTTAACTATTCTTGAACTATTGCATTATTGATGTTGAATTAAACCTTATGGATTCGTGTTTTCACAAGTTATGGAATAATTGAACCGAGGGGGGTTGTGAATTCCTCCAAGTGATGCAATTGTTGGGCATGCTGTTGATATCTTGCAAATGTAGTTAGTATGACGATACCAATGATGTATACCTTAAGGTGAAATGTGATTTAATGAAAAGGAATGTGTGGTAAAGGTTTTTATTTGGGCCTTAAAAACGGGATGTGTAGCTGACTCGTGAAAGTACAGGTCTGGGTGACCGATACTTAGAATCATGTTAGCTGGTGCAGAGGTCATTGTGGGTCGAGTCCACCTTATTAATATTATTATGATTGGAGGGTTCGATTCCCCCATATCACATTTCATGATTAGGTGCTTAAGTCACCTTAGTATATGATTGGAGGTTGAGTCCCCTGTGTATATATGTATGATCTTTCTCTACTTTGTGTAGATACATGAATTGGGGCCCGACCAAGGGTAGGAGTTTGTCCCTATATAGACTGTGTGTACTATTATATGATGGTTGAGCTACATAATCTAGGCTAGTGTTTGAAAGTTCATGTTAAGCCTTGTCCCATGTCCTGGAATGTGCTATATATATGTATATGTATTTTACTATGGTTATTTGATTTTTAATGAGTTTGAAATTTTTTATCATGTCATTATGTTATCCTTATCCCTGAGTTACATGCTAACATTCACCCCGCTAACTATCTTCAGACTTAGTATCCTCATACGATATAGGAATTGGCCAAACTTTTAATTTTCCTGCATAGTGATTCAAATTTGGGATCAGTTCATAAGTTTGAAGTGGTGAGCTTTCATACACCTAAAGTCTACAATTTATGTTTTAGTCTCTCATGTCTCAGATTGTTTAGACTCTTTTTGGCTAAAGTCGGGGGCATGTATTGACACTTTATTGGTATTTAGTTTTGGTCCTTTGTTTAGAAGGCTTTTTGGATTACTATAGGCTTGATTGTTTTTATTAGTTTTTTGGACGATTTTACCGTTATGAATTATAGACATGGGTTAAACATTTTTAAACTTATCCGTATGTTATCATGTTATATGTTAAGAATTTATCCAACATTGGGGGTGTTGTGTTGCTTTGTTAGGTGCAAGGGGGTGACCTCCGATCCGCGACAGACTTGAGATACCCATCATGGCCAGTCACTGATATGGGTGATGAAAATGGGATATTCTTAGAATTTCTTCACTTCTTTAACTTATATCATTCTAAGAGTCTGATTTGGTTTGTAGAATATTCCCTTGCCTTTACTCTTTTACAGATAGGCAAGACATGTGTTACCTCTACACAATATATGGATCCTGAGATCGAGCCCATGGATCCTACTCCTATTTGTGGATAACCTTGAGGTCGAGGATAATCTCATGATGTGACCGAAGCTGAGGACTTGGACAACCTACCACCCCTAGACCTTACTACAGTACCTAAGCTAGAGCTTCTCCCACTATAGCCATCAGTGGACTCAGTACCCGTCTAGGCTGTACAAAGTTTTGCTCCTTCCTAATTTCTTAGAGATGCCTTGATTCATCTTTTGGGGATTATTGGTGTTGTGTTATCTGATGGTGCACAGTCAACTAATCAAATTGCCACTAAGGTGGGGCATAGCCTGTAGCTGAGGCTCCCAAATTTGATTTTCCCCTTGTGTCGGCAGTTGTTCAGTCGGTAGCTACTCAGCCAGTTGAGAGCAAACCTGATATGTCTTTCGAGGACCAGAAGATATTAGGCAGATTCTTAAGGTTGCCTTTTCCTACATTTTCTGGTTCTCCAGGAGAGGATGCAAATGATTTTTCTATTACTTGTGAGGATAAATTTTATTGTTTATGCCTTGTTGAGACTTGTTGTGTGGATTTAACCACATTTCAATTGGATTTTCCTACTCATAATTATTGAAGAGGTTTTATGGATACTAGACAAACTGGATCTTATGTTGTGAAGCCTTATAAATCTATTAAGGGATCAGTTCTCCAGATTGGAGCAGTGCTCTAGGATAGCTGTTGAGTATGAGGACAATTTTCACTTGTTGGTCAGGCATGCAACATCTATTTTAGACACTGAGTATGAGAGAGATTTCTTCTTTATTAGAGGATTTAGAATCCCCATTGGCATGGCTACTTAAAGTTTAGTTGCAACAGGTAGAACAATTTTTGAGGTTTTCAATCATTCTAGGGCTATGAAGGAGATGCACTGCAAGGGTCATGAGGGCCATGATAAGAGGCCCAGATTTTAGGGAAGATACAGTAAGTGCCATAGTATCTCCCTATTAAGAGGTGGTAGTTCTCATGATAGGAATTTTCTGCAACCATCTTTTCAGCCCCAGAATTAGTCTAGTTGACCAGTTCAAACCACTTTTCAGATTGTTAATAGAGGTTAATCTAGTGCTAGTAGTCTCCCTGATAAGGGTGGTTATCAGTCTTTGAGGGGTTCATCTATGGGCTATTCTAGATGTGGTGTTAGTTTGGTTTAGTCAAATACGTTGGTTGTGGTTTTGGTCATATTTCCTATTTTACACGTGGACTTCCTTATCATTATTCATAGGATTGCACTTGTTGCGGGCCGATGCTTGTTCCACCTTAGGATGTTCTCCTCTAAGAGAAGTTCATCCCTAGGGTAGGGCTAGCTCTCATGGTCATAGGGGTGGTTACCAGGGTGCTTGAGGTTTTTCACTAGTTAAAGCGCCCAAGCGCACACGTAAGTGTACGTGGTCAAATCAAGTAATATAGTGGCTTCGAGGAAGCCCAAGTATCGATCTCACAGGTATTTTTGTTCTCCGCCTATCTACATCTAGTTTAATCTATTGAGGAGAGTAGCAAATAAAGTTGTAATTTTGTAAATTAAAACTAATCTAAACTAATGCATAAAATAAAATCTTGGACAATCAATGGAGTAAAGACCAGGGTTGAGGCACTTGGAACAATCTTACAAATCTCTACTCCTATTGCATTCTAATTGATTATTGGATTTTTGATTCGGAAGGTTTATGATGCGATTTTAGTCTCTCGACCTCAAATCTTTTATCTATTGAACTTTGCAACTACAACACCTGCAGAGATACAACAATTATTCTAGATTCAATAAGTTATCTTCTTGCAATTGAACCAAACAAGGCTTCTAGGTATATCTCTATCTTAGATGTTAATTTAAACTCCTTATTTTGAAAAAGAGTAAGAAACCAGTTCCTTAATTTCTTCATTCTATTCTATGATTCTCCTCTCGGATACACATAGAAATATACACATAGAAATATAGATTTATTCCAATGGTAGCTAATCATCAAAATAGTAAGCTCAAGAAATCAAGAACAATCCATATGACAATCCACAATTAAACAACAATAAAGAATATTAAAGAGTATTCATATTCTTGGCCTCAATCCCAGAAAGAGGGTTTTAGCCTTTAATGGAAATATTCAACATCCAATCCCTTGGAATGATGATACAAACTACAAAAAAAAAACTAAATTAAAGAATGATAAAACCTAAAAAGAAATTGTGGTATCCTCCAATGATGTTCCAAGTTGATCTAGGGTTTCCAAAAGGTCCCAAGATGATAAAAATTTGATTTAACACTTTATATTCAAAGTAAACGAGTTATAAAATGACTTGGATTGGGTTTCCATGATATTTTATTTTAGATGGGAAGAATTATCCCAATTTATGGGCATCGGCATGATGCGGTGACATGCCAATTCACAATTGTCAAAAAATCTGTCAAATTCCAGTAGCTCGTCGCGATTTCAACATATCACGGAGCCTCTTTAAACCCCATTATTATCTGTACGTGGCTATGGGTCAAAGATTGGAGTCTTTTCTGAATCCAATGGTATCTTTGTGGTCACCATTGGACACATATACAGTCTACATGCGCCCCTTAAATTTCATGGGTCCAAAATGCGTCCAGCTTATGTCTTGTGCTTCCGTGGTCCTTTACGAGCCTTTTGGATTTGTTTCCACTTGATTTGAAGCTTGTATATTCTTCATGTATCATCATAGTCCATTAAACAAGAATCCTATAGAATTAAACACAATAATTTAGAGCTCAAAACCACACAACATTCTCAACAATGAACTAGAAACACGAGCTAAGCGTAGGCTAATTTCTCATTAAGCTTTAACTCATTGTTTTGACCCTTGGCTTGATCCAATTGACCCTTGAACATTATAAACTTTTTTTTTCACATATAAATACATACCAAATACCTTGGTAACTCATTAAGACACATTAGAACCCAAAACAAGAGAGTAGACAACACCTAGCTCAAGTTTGTCACACTAGTTTTCTTAGTTGAACTCTAAATGGTCTAATTGAATCAAAACTTTTGTGGAAACACAATTAAACATTGTGAACAAATACTTGGAAATATAATTGCTCATTTATACCATTATTTCCACATATAGCATAATAATCATCCTCAAAACAAGGCTGAATCAGCTAGAATAGTAGCACTAGAATGCATAAATTTACCCAACATCACCACCCCACACTTAAAGCCTTGTTCTTCCTCGAACAATTATTAACTATAAAAACCATGATATGAAGAGACTCAACACTTCTACTACATGCAAGACACTCAAGATAGCACTAAAATGTCTACATGGAATGCAAGTTTCTATACTAAGCATGTTATGGACAATTGAAAGCTCAAGAATCCTACTTCCAAAACATCCTAGCTTCAAGAATGGACTCTAGAAGTAGCAAAATCATGCACATAATTCAGTTAAAGACATCTTATAAAATATTCATCAAACACATGCCCTTCATAACAAGTGATTTACCCATAATCACTCATAATAATGCAATTTATAATGTAATGGGTACAAGAATCAAATTACGCTCACTCTCACAAAGAATTAACAAGTTACACATAATGAACCATAGGCTTTCCCTTAGTCTAGTGCTCCACTAATATTCGAATGTAAAGTTTAGGATGAATTAGGATATTTTCGGGTTGTAATGTAGGCTAAGGGACAAGTAGGAACTATTTTGGCCAAGAATAGTGACTGACCTTTCTAAGCGCTTTAATACACTGCATTATAAATTTAAAACCAATCTCCAACAACCAAATTATACCACTTTTGTCTGCCCATCTCTTTTATTTTTGCCCCATCTCTTTTAAGAATTTTCACAAACACTTGGTGGACATAGAGTTTACTACCACAAGAATCAATTTTTCTCTTTTTTCACAATCATGATAATATTTTTACCATAAATTATATCACAACCACCCACCACTCATCAATTATACACGAATAACTATTACCCTAGGGCATCAATTTCACCTTTTTCTTCTTCAATTTCTCAAAATCCTTTATCAAATTTATTTTTTTAATTAAAGCACTTAGAAGCCTTTTGGAATAAATTATGGTCTATCAAAGAAGGGATTAGGCTACTTATGAGGACACAAAAGAAAAATCTAAAGGATCAATGGGGGTTAACTAGGATAATGACTAAGGGTAGGTAAAACATACGGTATAAAATAAAGCTATCAAAGAAATGCCTATATCATCTCCTAAACCCACATTCTTTATTTTGCTTCATACATACACCGGGCATGTTCTAGAATTCACATGCAAAAAGGAATATACAAAAATCTCACATGCACATGACACATGCTCCACTCAATAGGATCATTATAGACTCTCAACCAAACAATAACATAAATTCAAAATTAAGCTAAAAAAGCAGAGTCAGAAAGGTAACACCCCAAAATCCCATCCCGAGATGTCACACGGTGCTTATGACCCTAATGGACCATAACCTAACCCTTTACTAATATCTGTACCTATATACGGCATAATATCTGAAATAAATGCAAAAACTAGTCATAAGGTTCAACACATCTATGAATACTTATAATACTCATCAACAATATCCATCTAAAAAGCCTCTAAACTGTCTGAACTGTGGAGTTAATGGGACAAGTCCCCAACTAACTCCATCAACTGAAAATAAATAGAGTCTGAAGAAATAATAGTAAACTAAGATTCATCCTTGAAAGAAGAGGACTTACTGCTACTATTGCTGACTGGGATTGAACTACTGAGGATACTCTAAATCCTGTGCTTCTGAACCTATGGTGTCAAATAAAACACCATAGCGCAAATGTGTCAGTACAAAAATGTAGTGAGTAAGTAGATGGGGTAGGGTAATGCAAAGGCTTGTGCATGCGTAATATCTAAACTGAGTAATCATAAAGATGCCGTATGAGAACACATACATGAATATATAGACCATGAACACAATCATCGCAACTCTAGACACTGAAACTCAGATATCACTTTACTATAGACTGAACTCACTACTAATACTGAGATACTAAATCACTGACTCATCTGATTCTGATAACTAAGGATCTGAATGTACTTATATCAAGGACTAAATTCTGAGCTTACTGCTTTTGACTGACGAAATTAGATATCAACTTTTCAAATAGATTATTCTGCAAGTGATTATCAATGATAAGATGTATGATCATGCCCGAATTTAACAACAAGAATACTCAATAGAATAAAGAATCTAAAAGGGAGATAAAGTCTATCTGATGGGAGATCTCTAGATATGATAATAAGAATACTCAACATGGTCTAAGACTGAGATCAAGCCTCTGTGATAGGAGATCTCTAGATACGATTATAGGAATACTCAACTAAATTTGATACTGAGATCAAACCTCTCTAACGGGAGGTCTCTAGTAATGACAATAAGCATCAATATATGAGACCAGGACTATCTGATGGGATGGTCCATAAACTAATGGAACTATCTAAGTTCCATACAAGGATAAATGATTGTACCATATAGTCCTAATTTTTGAATAGTGATACTAAATCTGCAGCTGTGGAAAGTAGTTACTTAACTAACATGCCCCAACCAACCACAGGTGGGGTCCAACCAAGCTGGAAGGGTACCAATACCATGCTATGGGTAAAGACCTCTCTGGTCAAGCCTCTCTGACGGGATGACCCTCACAGGAAGTCGACCTGAGGCAATATGATAGTCAAACCTCTCTGAACGTGATAGCCTCTACTAATGGGAGACTCCTGCATCCTACGCTGGCTATGCAATTTTGGAGTTCAAAGATTTCTCGTAATGACTTGGCCTCTCTTACAAAAGAGTCGCCATCCCTTTCCTCGATCAATGCTAGTTTCAACTCCCAACTGAAAGACTCTGAACTGAATTATCAACTGAACAAAACTGAATTGAGTATTTTAATGATCATCTTTCTCAAAAGATCTAATTTAGTTACGCTCATATTACTTAGTTCTGTATCTGGCAGAAAAGGTATCGAATTATGGTATCTGAGTGACGATACAGATCTTAAATAGATTACCTAATTCTCTTCTAAGATTAGACTTGAATACTATTAGATTTAAGATAATTACAGGACTGAGGCTAGATTACTAGCGATATATAGATTACAGAGATAATTAAGATTACTAAGCTTTGTTAAGTTCTGACTTGTCTAAGGATACAGAGTTCTATAGTTCACTAAGTTTTGAGAATCATGGCTTGACTAGAGTTATTGAGAAATTGACACGGTCTCTAGACAATAACTCTATTGTCTGGTAAAAATACCCCAGGACTCGATAGTGTAAAAGTAAAGCATAATCATTCATTGATCATCACAATCATTCATGTATCATCATAATCATTCATGCATCATCATAATTATTAAAGCATCTTCCCAATCATTAACACAACTCTTTAAGTAATTAGGAATCACAAATGTCTATCCATTATCATAGTCGCCAAGGGGTCACTTTAAGTATCTTAGAATCATACTCATATAATAATGTAGGGGAAACATGCTACTAGATCATACTCCATTCAACAAGGTTTTACCTCAGCTATTTCATACCTATATCAGTCTTGATAAGTGTTTGGATATTACATAGCTTGGGAAACTTCTTACTATCATGTCATAACTTAATTGGGGATTTCATGCTATCTTTGCACATTTCACTCACTAAGGCATTTTATCAAACCCTAGGCATGCACGGGTTCACACTTATTTAGGAATTTCCTGCTACCATTGAATAATTCATTTATTTGGGTATTTTATCAAACCTATGGGGGACATGCTTTGCTTTATAAACCATTTCTACACCCAAAAGTCATGAACAAATCACATAGAAAACAACTTCAAGAGGTTCTATCACATTAGTTCCACATACTAGGATAAAAGCTCATAGATTTTTTAGACAAACATAAATCAAAACTCCCCAACACCTTGAACATCCATTTCAACTCATAAAAATTATTGACAACTCACAAACATAAAAATATTTTAGTTTTTAAAAAGGGTTCTTGAGCTTCTTGGATGAAAGGGACCCAAGAATCAATATCTACATACCTTAACCTTTGAAGTTGGATGAATTCTAATGCTTGAGACTCTATCAGCACTTGTAATAAATAATACTCGAGGCCCACACTGAGAAACTTAGTTCTTGAAGAAATCTTGAAGATTTATGGATGATTTTTGGAAGATTAGGGTTCTTGAATTGAAACTCTAGAAATTCTCTCTTTAGAGAATAGGAAGAAAAATGGAGAAATTAGGTTTTGAATGAGGGTTCCTCATATTTATAGAGGCTCAAAAAAAGTGAGAAATGACCAAAATACCCTTGCAAAAATACCTTTAAATTGATGGAAAAATATTCTTGATGACATCCATGATAGGCCGTCAAGTTGTTGATAGGCCGTCACGAATGTCGTAAAAAAAGGGTTCAATATTGAGTTTCTGGTTAAGGCTGAGGACATTAGTGATAGGCTATCACAGGCATGACGGCTTATCACAAAATATTGTCACTGGGGTCAGAAATCTTCCCAGGGATGACGACAATGGTGATAGGCCATCACGGGCGTGATAGCTCATCACGAATGTCGTCACTAATTTCTCATCAAAACATGCTAGAGTTTAATAGGCATAACCCTTTTCTCTGATATCAATTTTTGATGAAATTGGTATAGTTGGAAAGATAATTCAAAGATCTTTCATTTGATATATAGTAGGTCCTCTAATATAATATATTCAAGGAGTTATGATCGATTGAAGTTGACCCAAATCTTGACGTTCACTAAAACTTGAACGATAGGAAAGCTTTCAACTCGTCCATAGTTAGGGGACCTCTATGATCTAAATTCATTCTCAAATAGGTTCCCACATGATTGAAAGTATTTCATACTTGGGATGACATTTCTGAAACATTTTGACTCGGATTTTTGCTTTACCAAATACACTCTAAGGCTTAACAAGAAAAGGATTTTGTGGGGCATTACAACAAACTTGAGCATACGAGTCTCAAAATAGCAATTCACTCATTCAACATGCTTTTACAAACAATCCCACTTGCTTCATGTAATCAAAAATAGCACCAACAAGAATATCTCACTTATTCCTAACCTAATTTTTTTTTAAATTAAGCCAAAATTTGGGAATTTCCCCACCCCACACTTGAAAGTCTACTTTGTCCCCAAAGTGAATTTAAAAGTAAGAAATAGAAATACTCTATGAGGCCTCTAGGCTTAGTTAGTAGCATCTTCACATAAACGATATCCTTTAGATCCCACAGTTAATATTTTCCATGCTTCAAGCTCAGATTTTTGGTACTCAGACTTCCCATCAAACTGTGACTCAACGAAAAACAAAAATTGCGTGAAATAAAAAAAACTAAAAACTGAAATTAAAACCTACTTACCTTGGATTTCCTCCCAAGAAGCACCTAATTTAGTGTCACAGAACGACCCAATAAACTTTTTCCTACACCTTGAGAATATGAATTTCACCCCCAACATCGCATCCATCTTGTTGCCTCGATCATATGGAGGTGCTACAGTGATTAATGAATCGAGTATTGGATGATGCATGATAAACCGTTCGACCTTGAGGTGAGGTTTGTTTTCATATTTCTTATTAGGTGTAAAATCAAGAATATACGATTCTTGTTTCTCATATTCAGACTCTTCCACTATTTTAAATTAATCTACAGACAAGATATCATCTAAGCATTATGTAGAAAAGTTTTTAGAGTATGTCCCAACAAATCCTACTTCAAAATTTATACTATCCTCAACACTCTCCCTCTTATTCACCTTCTCAATGTAAGTCTCAAGATAAAGATGACAATCGGGTGACTGCGATTTTGGTGTTTGTTCCACAAGTTGGCTAATGTACTCCTTATATTGTTCTTCCCTTAGCCAATATAGACATGGTGCAAGTTGTAACTCCTTAAGAATTTCAATAATTTCAGTTTTTAAGTACTCAGACTTCCTTGAATTATCCATAAATTTCTCTACAATCGGTTGGATATACTCTTGATCTACAACATTCCTATGGTTATTCAGATCTTCCAACAACTGTGTTTCAGACACTAAAAGTTGTTTCTACATCTTTTCCGAATGGCTTGTTTGAGTTGTGGCCTGCATGTTTAGTTGTTGCTGCTAAAACTGTTGTCGGTTTATTTTTGATTAAATTTGTGACTGAGTCAACCCTGTTTGATAGTAGTAGTTTATATAATTTCTCAATTGATCATAGCCCACAATTGAAGAGTATTCATATTCTTGGCCACAAGCCCAAAAAAGAGGGTTTTAACCTTTAATGAAAAAATTCATCATCCAATCCCTTGTAATGATGATACAAACTATAAAAATAAAATTTAAAGAATGATAAAACCTAAAAAGAAGTTGTAGTATCCTCTAATGATGTTTCAAGTTGATCTAGGATTTCCAAAAGGTCCCAAGATGATTAAAACGTGATTTAACACATTATATTTATTGTAAATAAGTCATAAACCGACTTGGATTGGGTTTCCACGCTGTTTTCATGCAGCTGGGTAGAATTATCCCAATTTTGGGAATCGACGCGACGTGGTGACATGCCAATTCACAATTGTCAAAAAATTTGTGAAATTCCAGTAGTTCATTGCGATTTTAACGCATCATGGAGCCTCTTTAAACCCCATTATTAGCTGCAGCCGCCGGTGGGTCGAAAACATAAGCCTTTTAGTAATCCAATATTATTTTTCTAGACTTTATTGGCCACATATACATTCCACACGTGCCTCATATATTTTAGGGGTCCAAAATGCATCCAGCTTGCATCTTGTGCTTCTGTGATCATTTATGAGACTTTTTGAGTTGTTTCCACTTGATTTGAAGCTTGTATATTCTTCATGTATCATAATAGTCAATTCACCAAGAATACAATAGCATTAAACACAATAATTTATAGCTCAAAATAACACAACATCCTCAACGATGAACTAGAAACACGAGCTAAGCATAGGCTAATTTCTCATTAAGCTTCAACTCATGGCTTTGACCCTTGGCTTGATCCAATTGACCCTTGTTTGTTAAAAACTGGTTGTTTCACATATAAATACATAGTAACAACCTTTGTAATACATTAACACATTAGAGCCCAATACAAGAGACTAGACAACATCTAGCTCAAGCTTGTCACACTAGTTTTCCTAGTTGAACTCTAAATGGTCAAATTGAATCAAAACTTGTGTCGAAACACCATTAAACATTGTGAACACATACTTGGACACATAATTGCTAATTTATATCATTATCAACAATTAAATAATAAGAATCATCCTCAAAACAAAGTTAAAAAGGCTAGAATAGAAACGCTAGAATGCATAAATTCACCCAACATCACCATGTCACACTTAAAGACTTGTTCATATGGAGGTGGCAAAGAGATTAATGAACCTAGTAATGGATGATGAATGATAAAACACTCATCCTTGAAGTGAGTTTTGTTTTTATATTGCTTATCCGGTGTAAAATTAAGAATATACGATTCTTGTTCCTCATCCTCACACTCTTCCACTATTTTAAATGATTCCACATACAAGATATCATCTAAACATAATGTAGAAAAGTTCTTGGAGTGTGTCCTAACAAATCCTACTTCCTAATTTACAGTACCCTCTACACATTCACTGTTATTCAACTTCTTAATTTCATTCTCAAGATCAGGATGATAATCGAGTGGTTGCGATTCTTGTGTTTTCTCCACTAATTGGCTAATATCATCCCAACATATTTCCTTCCTTAGCCACTGTAGACATGGTGGCAGTGACTCCATCATAATTTCTATGATATTAGTTTTTGAGTACTCAGAAATTGTTGAATTTTCAAAATCATATTATGAAGGTCCCATCCACACACTTCTATAAAAATATGGACAATAAGCCTCATGATGTGGTCCTCCACAAAAACAACAAGAATCATCATCACTTGAAAACCATATATCCCAAGCTGCCATGTCAAGAAGTGTGATAAAAAGGAAAATAAAAGAAAATAAAAAGAAACTAAACAAAAATTATTTACAACTCAATATAGCTAAACTAAAAATAAGATAGTTTCCTTATTACCAGTCCCAGACAACAGCGCCAAAAATTGACAGTGCCCAAGTGCACATGAAAGTGTACGTGGTCTTATGAAGTAATATAGTGTCTTCAAGAAAGCCCAAGTATTGATCTCTCAGGAACTAGTGTTCGCCACCTATCTACTTCTAGTTTAACCATTTGAGGAGAGTAGAAAATAAAGTTGTAATTTTGTAAATTAAAACTAATCTAAGCTAATGCATAAAATAAAATCTTGGAAAATAAAAGGAGTGAAGTCCAGGGTTGTGGCATTCCGAATAATCTTACAAATCGCTATTCCTATCACACTCTAATCGATTATCAAATTTTTGATTCACTAGATTTATGCGACGATTTTAGTCTCCTGACCTCAAATATTTTATCTATTGAACATTGCCACTACAACTCCCATAGAGATATAATAATTCTTCTAGATTCAATAAGTTATCTTGTATCAATTGAACCAACAAAGGTTTCTAGGTATATCTCTATCCTAGAGGCTAATTCAAACTCCGTATTTCATAAAATAGTAAGAACCTTGTTCCTTAATTTCTTCATTCTATCCTATCATTCTCCTCTCGAATTCACATAGAAATATAGATTTATTCTAATGGTAAATAGTCATCAAAATAGTAACCTCAAGAAATCAAGAACAATCCATATGATAATCCACAATTAAACTATAATGAAGAATATTAAAGAGTACTCATGTTCTTGGCCTCAATCCCAGAAAGAGGGTTTTAGTCTTTAATGGAAATATTCATTATCCAATCCCTTGGAATGATGATACAAACTATAAAAAAACTAAATTAAAGATCTATAAAACCTAAAAATAAATTGTTGTATCCTCCAATGATGTTCAAAGTTGATCTAGGGTTTCCAAGAGGTCCCAAGATGATTAAAACGTGATTTAACACGTTATATTTATAGTAAACAAGTCATAAACCAACTAGTATTGGGTTTACACGTTGTTTTCTTTCATCTGGGAAGAATTATCCCAATTTTGGGCATCGACATGATGCGGTGACCTACCAATTTACAATTCTCAAAAACTCTGTCAAATTCCAGTAGCTTGTCGCGATTTCAACGCATCACAGAGCCTCTTTAAACCTCATTATTAGCTGCAAATGCCTATTGGTGAGAGATTTGATCCTTTTCTGAATCTATTAGTATTTTTTGAGCCTTCATTATCCATATATACAGTCACAAAGCGCCCCTTACATTTCAGGGGTCCAAAATGCGTCCAACTTGCGTCTTATGCTTCCATGATCATTTATGCGGCTTTTTGATTTATTTCCACTTGATTTGAAGATTGTATATTATTCATATATCTTCATATTACATTAAATAAGAAATATATAGCATTAAATACAACAATTTAGAGCTCAAAACACCACAACATCCTCAACGATGAACTAGAAACATGAGCTAAGCATAGTCTAATTTGTCATTAAGCTTTAACTCATTGTTTTGACCCTTGGCTTGATCCGATTGACCCTTGAATATAATAAAATGGTTTTTTCACATATAAATACATAATAAAAACCTTGGTAACTCATTAATACATATTAGAACCCAACATAAGAGACAGGACAACACCTAGCTCAAGCTAGTCACACTAGTTTTCTTAGTTGAACTCTAAATTGTTGAATTGAATAAAAACTTGTGTGGAAACACTATTAAAAATTGTGAAAACATAATTGAACATATAATTTATCATTTATATCATTATTAACACATATAGCGTAATAATCATCCTCATAACAAGGCTAAATAAGCTAGAATAGTAGCTTTAGAATGCATAAATTCACCCAACATCAACTGCAGACAAGATATAAGGTTTGTTAGGTGCTCATCTAGGTGATGGGAATGTTCAATTATATGCGGTACCTGCTTGACCTTAGGATAAGATTTAGAATGTTGTAGTTAAAGGGAAGATTCTAGTGTACTGTAAGTAGTTTATTGCTTTATTTGATTTGGGATCCACTTATTCTTATATATGTTCTTATTATGCACCACGATTGGAGTTGTCTAGTAATTTATTATCTGTGCCTTTATGCACATCTATTCCCGTGGGTAATTCTTTAGTAGTTGTTTGAGTATTCTGACCATGTGTTCTAACAGTTAGTGACATTGGTACTTGTGCTTATCATATTATTCTAGATATGCTGGACTTTTATATGAGTTTGGGCATGGACTAATTATCCCACTATCATGCGGTCATGGATAGTTTATCCAAGATTGTTACATTAGCCATGACCATTGTACCCCCAGTCGTGTGGCAGGGAGTAGTTAGCTTCGAGCCAATGGAGATTAATTATTATGTTCATGCTAAGAGACATATTTTGATGGATTATGAGTCTAATATTGCTTATATTTGTGATACTCATGTGGAGAGTTTATCACTTGACTCTGTGCCTATTATTTATTAGTTTTATGTTGTTTTCCCTATCGACCTACCTGTCATTCCCCTTATCTGTTAGGTTGAGTTTTCTATGGACCTCGACCTTGACACAACACCTATTTCAATAGGACAATATAGTATTGCTCTTGCCGAGCTTAAGAAGCTGAATTCTAAGCTTTAGGATTTTCTTGGTAAGGGTTTTATTAGGGCGAGTGTGTCCTAATAGGGATATCCTATATTATTTGTAAAAACTAAGGATGGTTCAATACATATGTGCATTGATTATAGGTAGTTAAATAAGGTGATAGAGAATAACCATTATCCTGTGCCTTGCATTTATCATTTGTTTGACAAACTTCAAGGTGCATCGATGTTTTTTAAGATTTATTTGAGGTATGGCTACCATCAGTTGAGGATTATAGTTGTGTATGTACCAAAGACAACTTTTAGAACCCGTATGGTCATTGTGAGTTCTTAGTGATGTCATATGGTTTGACTAATTCCTTGACTGCGTTCATAGATTTATTGAATTGAGCATTCCTACCTTATTTGTACTCCTATGCAATTATTTTCATTGATGACATTCTTGTGTACTCAAGGAGTAGTGAGAAGCATGCGCAACATTTGAAGATCGTGTTCAAGACTTTGAGAGGTCATTTGCTTTTCCCCAAGTTCTCCAAGTTTGAGTTTTGTCTTGAGTTAGTGAAATTCCTTGGCCATGTGGTGTCAAAGGATAGTATTAAGGTAGACACGGCCATGATATAGGCAATTCATGGTTGGGATAAACCTACATCTCAGATTGAGGTTCTTAGCTTCATTAGTTTGGTTTGTTATTATAGAAACTTCGTTGAGCACTTTGCTACTATTTCAGCCCCTTTGAAAATATCCACTAAGAAGGAGGTTCATTTTTATGGTCAATAAGTGTGATTTGAGCAGTGGAAAGCTCTAGGATTTCCTTACTTTAGCTCCTGTATTAGCTCTTCCTATTAAGTATGAGGGATTCACAGTGATTTGTGATGCCTCTGATGTTGGTCTAGGGTGTTTTTTGATGTAGCAGGGTCATGTCTTTATCTGTAAAAGGTAAATTATGATATTTTCACTTATCGCCATAGCCGTCCATATCTTATGACCCAACGACAGCTTAATGCTTGACAACATAAATAGATGGAGTTTCTAAAGGACTACTATATTTTCACATGTATCTTCTGGATAAGGCAAATAATGAAGTTTATTCCTTTAGTCACAAGGAAGTAAGTATAGGTAGCTTGGATTGCATATTAGTTTCTCGGAGTCCATTGGCACAGGACAATCACCCCATAGCAAATTTGATGGATTGCCTTAATATTTCAGAGACTAGGAGTATGTTGGCTAGTGCAAAGGCGAGATCCTCAATATTTGAGTATGTTTGTGATCGTCAATATGAGTATGCCAAGCTTCGTTCTCTTTGAGATCAGGTGTGGACTGGTTAGTTTGGGAGGAATACTATTGATTATGAGGGTATTTTGTGGTTTTAGAGCATATTTGTGTTCCTCGAGTTAGTGATTTGATTCTTTTGATTTTGCATGATGCTCACAGTTCCAGATATTCCATTCATCCCAGTACAACCATCATGTATTCATATCATGTGTTGTTATGTTTACTGTCACAACCCAATTTTATAGGTCGTGATGTTGCCTACTATAACCTACCAGTAGGCAAGCAAAATTTGTAATCTGAAATAAATAGTAACAGACTACTCAATAATATAAGGAAAAGAATGCGTAATAAATGAAATAAAGATCAATACATAATAAAGTCGCAAAACATAGTTGTATAAGTACAAGAGCTTTTAATATAAAAAGAGTACAAAGAATAAAATATGAAGGGAATTACACTGATGGAACTTATCTTTAAATAAAACATAAAGACTTGACTAATACAAAAGAGAGAGATAGGGAATACTTCGAATGTCAGGAGCTCGTTCTAAGTCTCTAAGCCATGGCTGGTCCTCACGATGCACACAACAATGGTGATAACTTATACTGTGATTTATCGGTTGAAGAAGTATAGCATGTGTACCAAACCAATAGTACTCAACAGGCAACTGCCAACGGAGCTCCTAGGATAGAGCAAATATATACAACATATAAATAGAATGCAATCCCATATAGAAGAGGCTTGAAACATTCCTCAAATCTCTCTACCAAATCAATGAACAATCTTTCATAAACTAGTGATAATAATGATTACAACAATGATAAGAACTGTATCAACAACAATGCGAGTAACTAGCTATTCCAGAAAATCAAATACCTAGCTGAGCCTATGCGTACCGACATCACCCAGGATCGGAAGGCCCAGTCAACATATAATTGCTAAAGGCATAGTCATCACCCATATCTATACAACCATCCCATATAAACAATAGACATAGGTGCATACTGGTGATTGGAGATGCATATGCAAAAATGAATGCAACTGAATCCACAATACCATAATAATCATAAACATCATAACAGTCATAATCAGAATCAACCTCCGACCTTGCTGGGTGTATAATAATAATAACATCCTCAGGCCTTGCTGGGAATCAATATCATCATAAAAATAACTTTCATACTTACTGGGTATCATCACTTCATCATAATATCCTTCATCCTTGCCGGGTATCAACAACATCATCATAATATCTTCAAATCTTGTCTAGTATCGTCACATTATCATAATATTCTCTGGCCTTGTTCGCTATCAATATCATAAACATAATATCAAAAACCATCACATAATTGAGATCAAGCCCTACAAGGGCTAAAGTAAAGTTCTAGTCCCATGAGGGCTAAAGTAAAGTCCAAGCCCCAGAAGGGCTAATGTAAATGACAAACCCTATCAGGGATAAAGTAATTGACAAGCCCCACAAGGTATAAAGTAAATGATAAGTACCACAAGGGATAAAGTAAATAGATATGAAAATATAAGAAAGGTAGAGTATATTTTCATAATTCATCGTTCATCATCAACAACTAGTCCTTAATAAGTGTATTTGATATATATGCATGGACTCAAGCCATGGATAAAAGAGTGTAAATATGTAAGTTCATAGCACGGAGTTAACTTTGGGACTAATCTCTATAAAAGTGTAGAAATGGTCGAAATATCTTATGACCAGAACACATAGTGCCAAATAATAGACCGTAATACATCTCGATATAAATCTATAACACATCACTATTAAACTCTTTTACACTTATAACTTACAAATTAAGTTAGGCAGTTACTATTCTGAAGAAATCCATTTTAAGGTAGAAAGTAAAATTTAGCCCTTAGTTAGTGACAACAATTATAAGATTAAATCTAATTGAAATCATATCAATCACCGATGGAATAATCACGAATGTACCAAATCGATTCATACAACCACTAGTATTCAATCATTAGAAGCATAAACCTCATACCACCTCTTCCTCTATCCCATAATCTTAAAGATATATTTTTATAGCATATATATATATATATATATATTAAAAAACAACAACCTTATCATCTACAAGGGCGATTACATCCTGGATATCTAACATATATCATAACACTGCCTCTGGTTTTATAATTTGTCTAGAATGATCAAATAATCATAATCATAGTTATAATCCATCAAATATGTATAATAAACTCACTTATAGGAGGCATCTCACATCTAGAATACTAAATCGATGCATGCAATCACCAGTATTCAAACATTAGAAGCATAAACCTCATACCATATCTTTCTCTATCCCATAATACCAAAGATATATTTATATAAACATATATCTATTAAAAAACAACACCCTTATCTTCTAAAATTGTAATTACTTCCCGGATATCCATCATATATCATAACATGGCCTGTGGCTTTATAATGTTTCTAGAATGATCACAACATCATAATCATATCTATAATTATATTTATAAGCGGTAGAATATCTATAATAATTTCACTTATAGTAGACATCTCCTATCTAGGAGGCATAATATCAAGAAGAATAACTCATAACTATAAGGCATATCATATATATGAGGCATCTCATATCTATAAGTCATACATCATGACTATTAGGAACACATATCTATAGGTAAATACCTTATCTAAGAGAAATATTATATCTAGATAGGACAATAATCATAACTAAGAGGAAAGTCACCTCAATAGGACCAATAATAAAAACTAAGAGGTAATAACATCTCTAAGGGCTCGAATAACATATCAAAGAGGAATAACAACTAAAAGGACCCAACGTCTCGTCTAAAATGAAATAGCATCTCCATGGAAATATCCTGGCCATAATCCATTAGTCACTATCCAAGGAAATATACATCAATATCCATCAATTCACCAATAAAATCTCATGAATAGAGCTCTTTCATTTTAACTAGGCCTAAATCCACAACTTATATCACAAGGGCTAACATAGCCATGGCCTATATGGGCAGGAGGATCCCACTTCTTATCCTTAATTCCCATATTTAGGCAACCTATACCCCAAACTAGGCTTAGGTTTGTAGTTCAAATTCTAGATGTCAAGTAAGCCATATTAAAGCCTAAGATAGGAACTTCGTCTATAAAGATGGGCATTCAAGTCAACTCAACCTAAATTATGATTTAAGACTACTAGACTATCCCAACCAAGGTCAATAACAATAATCATAATTCTAATACTTAAACCACATCCCAAACCTAGTATCATACTTTTTTATACTACAAACTAGTTTAATTTATGGAGAAGGTAACAAAATTCTTAAAGGTTCATAAACATACTACCATACGAGTCCAAAACCCTCATCTAATCTCCAAGTATTAATAATCAAGGCTAATTTAATCTAATCATACTAAAGCCTAACATTCATATTCACACAGAATATATATCACACATCATCTTCGAAGAAAAGTAGGTAGAAGCCTACCTTAAAGATAAACTGCAAACCCTCATATCATTAGCCAAAAGCTCATCTTCATTCCATAAGTCTAAAATGACATTACCCGACAAAAATAGTAATCTACTCATCAATACGAGTCTAACAATACCCATATTACACTATTTTGCATTGGATCCAAAAATAACACCAAAATACTTAGTGGGTCCCATTTTTGGAAAATGTATTTCCAAAGTCAACCCAATGTTCATACATGAATAAAGAATCATCACCCTAAATAAATGGGAGAAAACATGGAAAATTTGTAGCCAAAAAAGCCCTAAGCCAAATTAAGGTTTTGGGTCAAAAATAAGAAATTCAAACATAAATTCAAAGGATTCGTACCATTGATTCAAATATATTTGTGATGATATATGATAATCAAGATTCTGAGTTGCCCACACAACTCAATTTTTAGTTATCATACCCATTTATGGTTAGGCTCTCAAGGTGAAAGAAGAGTTGGCCAAATTCGTGACTTAGGGGTCTATTTATGGACCCTAGGAAACAAAATATCATCATTGACTGCCATGGGTCATGATCACACTAAGGTAAATCACCATAAAGTGCATTGCACAATCAAACTGTCTCTTACCATCACAAATAATAGCTAAAACTTAGAAAAATTCCAAGTTTCGTCAAATACAATGGGACTCATTTGGAATCCAATTTTCATAAATGAATTATGTAACCCAACTAAATTCAATTGTTTTCTCATATTGAAAACATTGTATTTTCAATCCGAGTTTGTTTTGACCAAATGTGAGTCCTATGCTTATATTTCTAAATTTTCAATTTTTTGACCGATAGGTCAAAATGAGCTTTGGTGCTTCAAAAAAGCCAAACCAAAGGTCTACCTAGACTAAATCAACATTTTATAGCTGTTGGCATAGTCAAAATTTATATCCAAGATTGTACTATTGATATTTTTGGTCGGTGGCCACTTGGAACCAGCGAAGACTTTCAAAGAGGGAATTTGTTCTCAAAATAAAGAGAACTTCCCGCTAACCAAAGCTTCAGTCCCAGTAAGTCATAAAATTCTTGGGAAAGCTATGGAGAATCCCTAACAGTGAAAATAAGTGAGGAATATAAAATATGACTTGAAGTATCATTATAGTTAGTGATGTTGGTACTTGTGTTGATCTTAGTATTATCTATATGCTGAACTTTGTTGTGATAATAGGAATGGAGTTTTTATCCCACTATCTTGTAGTTATGGATTATTTTGCATAGGCTGTTACTTTAGCCAAGTTAGAAGTAACCATAGTCATCTGGTAGGGATCGATTAGACAAAAGCCAACGGCAATTATTTCTTATGTTCATGCTATCCGACATATTTTAGAGGGTTACGAGTCTGATCTCACTTATATTTGTGATACTTACGCTAAGAGTCCATCACAAGACTCTATGCCTATTAGTTATGAATTTGCTAACATATTCCCTATTGACCTGCTCGATATTCTCCCTATCTGTATGGTTGAGTTTCCTGCTGAACTCGAGTATGCCACCCGGCCTATTACTATGACACCTTACCTTATGGATCATGCAGATATTTAGAAGCTAAATTCATAGATTTAGGATCTTCTTGGTAAGGGTTTTATTAGGACGAGTCTATTTTTGTTGGGAGATCCTATATTAATTATAAAGAAGAAAGATGGTTCAATGCATATGTGCATTGATTATAAGTTGCTAAATAAGGCGACAATGAATAACCACTGTACTATGCCTTGCATTGATGATTTGTTTGACTAGCTTCAGGGTGCTACATTATTTTCTTAGATTAATTTGAGGACTTGTTACCATCAGTTGATGATTCGGGCTGAGGATGTCCCGAAGATAGAATTTAGAACCCTTTATGGTCATTATGAGTTCTTAGTGATGTCATTTGGATACACTAATGCCCCAACTATATTTATGGATTTGATGATCTAACTATTCAAGAATTATTTGGACCTTTTTGTGATTGTGTTCATCGACTACATTCTAGTGTATTCGAGGAGTAGTGAGGAACATGCATAATATTTTACAATTGTGCTCCAAACTTGAGAGATACTTTATTTTTCACCATGTTCTCTAAGTGTGTGTTAGTGACATTCCTTGGTCATGTTGTGTCTAAGTATTGAATTATGGTAGAACCGACCAAGATAGAGGTAATTTATCACTGGGCTAGACCTACGTCTCCACCTAAGGTTCATAGCTTTAGTGTTTTGGCTGATTATTATAAAAGCTTCATTGAGGGATTTGCTAATAGTTCAGCCCCTATGACATGATTTACAGGTAATGAGGTTCCTTTCTTAAGGTCTGAGGAATGTGAGTTGATCTTTTGAAAGATAAAGGAGTTTCTCACTTCAACTCCAGTACAAGCTCTTCCTATTAAAGGTGAGGAATTCACCATGTTTTGTAATGCCTCTGGTGTTTGTCTAGATTGTGTTTTGATGCAGCAAGGTTGTGTCATTGCATATGACTTTAGACAACTTAAGGTGCATGTGCACAACAACCTCACTCATGATATAAAGTTGGCAGTGACAGTTCTTCTGCTTAAGATTTAGCGGCATTATTTGTGTGGTGTGCATCATGAGATTTTCACCGATCATCATAGCCTACAGCATCTTATGACCCAGCTAGAGCTTAATGCTCTACATCATAGGTGGATGGAGTTTCTTAAGGACTATAATATATCTACCTTGTACTTTCTCGGTAAGGAAAATATGTTGATGATGCCTTGAGTCATAATTCAGCGATTAGGGTAGCATATCTTGCATTTCAGTTTCTTAGAGGCCTTTGGCATTGGACATTTATTCCTTAACTAATATGATGGTTTTCCTTTATTTTTCAGATTCTAGTAAGATTTTGGTGAGTGTGGAGTGAGGTCCTAACTATTTGAGCAGGTTTGTGATCATTAGTATAAGTATCAAAAGCTTTGCTACCTTCGTTGTCAGGTACCGAGTGGTAAGTCTAGTAGGCACACTATTGATTATGAGATTATTTTAAGGTTTGTTGGCCGTATTTGTGTTGCCAAGGTTGGTAATTTGATTAATTCAATTCTACATGAGGCTCACCACTTTAGATATTCCATTCACCCTAAAACAACAATCGAGTATTCTTATCTTGTATTTTGAAAGTTAGTGATGTTGATACTTATGCTCATCTTATTATTCTTTATATTCTAGAATTTGTTGTGATTCTTGGCATGGAGTTGTTATTCTACTATCATGTGGTTGTGGATTATTTTTGGAAGACAATTACCTTATCTATGCTCGGTGTACCCCAGTCATGTGGAAGGAAGCGATTAGCCACAAGCAGTTGGGGATTATTTCTTATTTTCGTGATAAGAGACTTATTTTCAGGGGTTGCAAGTCTTATCTCTCTTATATTTGTTATACTCCTATGGATAGTCCTGCGCTTGACTATGTGCCTATTGTTTTTGGAGTTTTCTGATGTGTTCCTTACCAACCTGCCAGGTATTACATTTTTTGTGAGGTTGAGTTTGCTATTTACCTCTATTCTGGTACCCGACCAATTTCTATGGCACCTTAACATATGTCTCCTGCCGAGCTTAAAGAGTTGAATCCTCAGCTTCAAGATCTATTTTGTAAAGGTTTTAATAGGCCAAGTGTGTCTCCATGGGGATATCCTATATTAATTGTAATGAAAAAGGATGGCTCAATGAGTATGTTCATTGATTGTAGGAATCTCAATAAGGTGAAGCTGAATAACCATTATCCCAAGCCTTGCATGGTTGATTTGTTTGACAAGGTTTAGGCTGTAACACTATTTTCTATGATTGATTTGAGGTCTAGTTACCATCATTTAAGAATTTGACCTGAGGATGTCTTGAAGAAAACTTTATGGGACCCATTATACTTAATATGAGTTCTTAGTGATGTTATTTGGGTTGACTAATACCCCAGAAACAGTCATGGATTTGATGAACTGAGTATTCAGGACTTATTTGGACTTATTTTTGATTGTGTTCATTGATGACATTCTTGTTCATTCGAAAAGTTGTGAGGAGCATGCGGAAAATTTTAAGATCGTGCTCCAGACTTTGAGAGACCATTTGCTTTTTGCCAAGTTCTCAAAGTGTGATGTTTTGTCCTCTCCGTCTGACCATCTATCTAAGGACAAAAGGTTATACTGAGGTGAGCTTGGGTAACAATACTTTCTGAAAAACTTTCCAAAAGTGAGAGGTGAACTAAGTACGTCTATCTAAAATAATAGGCAATGGAACCCAATGGAATTTCACCAACTCCCTAAGATAGAGTCTAGCATAATCCTTAGCTAAATATGAAGTATGGACTGGCAAGAAATGTGTTGACTTGGTCATTTTATCTACAATGACCAAAATTTAATCATGTTGATGACGCGTATGAGGCAATCCTCTCAAAAAATCAATATTCACAACCTACCACATCAAAGTGGGTATGCTGAACTCCTGAATTGTAGCACTAGGCTTTTGGCGCTCAACCATAACTTGCTGATAGTTCAAACACTTGGCCATAAACTCTGAAATATCTTTCTTCACACAACTCTATAAATAGATTTTTGTAATGTCGCGGTACATCTTAGTATCCCTAGGGTAAATATAATATCGCGCACCATGCACTTCTGCTAATATTTGTTTTCTTAAACCATCAACACGTGAAACACATAGCCTATCCTGACAATAACGCACACCATCTCCCCTTTGGGAGAAAACCTCTAACTTTTAATATGTAACCGCTTTTTTAACTTAAAAAAGTTAGGATCCTTTTCTTTCTTTTCTTTTACTTTGGCAATCAATGAAGATTTCGATCCAATCTGAACACTTATACTACCTTCGACCGATTCAACAAACCAAACTCCTAACCTAGCAAGCTGAGGAACCTTACGAACAAACTCTTTCTTATCACATTCAACATGGGTAATACTACCCATAGATAATCTAGTAAAGGCATCCTCCACTACATCGACCTAGTCCGAATAATACAACACACTAATATTGTAATCATTAAAAAACTCAAGCCTTCTTCTATGGCTAATCTTCACATTGTTCTGTATGAACACATACTATAAACTCTTGTTATTCGTGAACACATCAACATGAAACCCATAATGATAGTTCCTCAAAATTTTCAAGGCAACTACAACAACTGCCAACTCAAGATCATGGAAAGGATAATTATTTTCATGGGGTTTAATTTGTCTAGAGTTGCAGTCTATAACCTTGAATCTCTTTACTAATACACAACCCTGACCAACTCTCGAAGCATCACAATAAACCCAAAACCCATCTTCTCTATCTACAAAGTCAAGACTAGGGCAAAAATAAGCCAAGTTTTCAACCATTGAAAATTCTTCTAGCACTAATATGACCACTAAAATTTAACCTTTTTCTGGGTTAGTCTAGACATAGAAAAACAAATAGAAGAAAACCCTTCAACAAACTATTTGTAATAAATATCTAAACCAAAGAACTCCTGATATACGACTGAGAGACAGGTCTAGGCCAGTTTCTTATTGCTTTAGCTTTTCTAGGATCAACTCAGTTTCCTTCAGCAGAAATGATATGACTAAGGAAAGCTACTTATCTCAACCAAAATTCATACTTACTGAACTTAGCTAACAACAGATAATCTCTAAGGGTCTGCAAGACAACTCTTAAAAAGTATGCATAATCATTCTCATTACGGGAATGTACTCTAATATCACGATGAAGATGATGGAGAATATGTAAAAGTATTGCAAGAACACCCTGTTCATCAAGTCCATAAAAGTTGCAGGATCATTTCTTAGTCCAAAAGACATAACTAGGAATTCGAAGTTAATATATTAAGTTTTGAAGGTTGTCTTGAGAATATTACATTATTTGACTCTGAGGTGATGATAGCCGGATTTGAAGTCTATCTTACAAAAATAACTTGCACCCTGAACATGGTAGAACAAGTCATCAATATGGGAGGTGGATAGTTATTCTTGATGGTAACTTTGAAAAACTGATGGTAATTGATGCTCATTCTGAGAGAATCGTCTTTCTTGCACACGAATAGTACTGGAGAACCCCATTGGGAAACACTAGGCCTGATGAAACCCTTATCTAAGAGATCTTTAAACTATTTCTTCAATTCCTTAAGCTTAGCTGGAGCCATTGTTTTAGGTAGAATAATGATTGGCTTGGTATCTGGAAGGTGATCTATTCTTAAGTCAATTTCCCTTTGAAGAGGACTTCTGAGAAGATTATTGGGAAATACATCTGCAAATTCCCTTACCACTCAAATAGATTCAATACTCAGAGTCTTAGAATTTGAGTCCCTAAATCAGATGAGAAGTTAAATGCACCCCTTAGATATCTTCCTTCCCTCCTTAAGATAGGAAACAATCTGACCCTTAAACACTAAAGTACTACCACTCCATTCGATAACTGGCTCATTAAGATATAGGAATTGTACATTTCTATTTTTGACATAAGTGGAACCAATCCATGCCAAGAATGACATCAAAATTACTTATTTCTAACTCCACAAAATCAATTGGAGTAACTTTCTGATACACTAGAATAGAACAATTTTTGTATACCTACCTAGATATGATGAACTTACCCATTAGAGTAGATACTGAGAAAGGATCTACTAATATTTTTTGATTGACACCAATGTCTAAAACTATGTAAGGAGTTACAAGGAAAAGTAAAGCTCTGGGATCTATCAGAGTAAAAAAATAAAGATTAAAGACTTGTAACTTACACATAACCTCATCGTCAGAACATTATTGATCATGTCTATTTTTTAGAGCATAAAGTTTGTTCTGATGCTGCCCATTAGTGGCACTGGATATGTCACCTTGCTGAGTCAGGCGACCTACTGGTGTTGCTAAATAATTAGATAGGCCTTGTTGGCACGAATAAACTCTATTCAAGGCTACTTCTTAACACTCCTTGATCATGTGTAATGGCATTCCACTCCCAAACACATATTTCTACCTTCCCGATATTCACCTTGATGGTTCCTATAACACCTACTATAGAGCAGGTTAATACAACACTATTTATACTACCCTTGTTCTTAGAACCTGACACATTATCCAGACTGTCTTGACTAAACCTATGCACTAGCGCACTAACTGAAGATGGAGCTCGGGCTCAAATTTTTCTGAAAGAATTAGGAATGGTTACTGCATTCTAAACAAAGCTGAGAAAAGCTGAAACTACCGATTCTGGCCCTCTTATTCTACCTCCTTTTCTCCTTAGTTTCTCTTCCTTAATCTACTGATAGGTGAATATCCTTAATCAATATGGAGGTCCTACACTCCTTGACTATACTATAAGATACAATAGTAATGAACTTACTTATTATAGACCAATTGTCGGCCAGCATGGCTGGAGCATACCTCGCAAATAGAGTGAACTAGAGTGAGTACTCCTTTATGCTCATGCTTCTGTGCTTCAATTTTATGAACACCTGAATCTTAGCTTCCCTCAACAGTAGTGGGAAGAACCTATATATGAAAGACAAGGAAAACTCCTCCCACTCTATAGGCTCTGCTTCCACACCCTTATCTTTCTTTCATTGCTTAAGCCAGGTGTGAGCTACTCCCTATAAATAATGTGTTTCCAACTATTCACTCTCATTCAATGTGACACCCATGATGTTAGTCACCTTCAATACTATATACAGAAACTCCTACCGATCCTCATCGCACTTTGATCCAGAAACAAAGGGGAATTAATCTGAGTAAAATCCTGAATCCTAACTGTAGCTATATTTTCCCCTAGATTGGTTGGGGCAACAACCTACTGGTTGTTTTGAGAAGCTATAGAATGAGAAAAAGTTGTGAAAAAGGCCCTCAACTCAAAGTAAGATACATGGTCATTCAAGGGATCTTCTTAAATAGGCGTTGGAGCTGGCTAATCCCTGATCCTCCTTCCATTATTTCTTCTAGGAGGCATTGTCTATAAATGGAACAAAGGATGAGTTATAAAGTGGGATTCAATAGATATCATGCTCATTTTCATGATATTAACAACAAAAGAAGGGAAACTATCCTAAAAAATCACATAGCTTCTTGTCCATAGTGTGGTACACTTCACACCCATGCAAAAGATTCTACTTAACGTTTCTTTAAGACATACTAGGACACTTTAAAACCTTAGACTCAAATACTAAGTTTTATCACAACCCGAGGCTACCCCTTCGTAACGACACGGTGCTTAAGGCCGCAATTGACCGTAGGCTAACCCATGGTTTGTTACCTGCTGTGAGCAGTGAATAAAATGATAATAATATAACATGTGTGGAAGATAAACCCATAGGGTACTGTAAATCTTAATATTGAATTATATAAAATGACATGTCTTAAGTAAATGATAATCACTAGTAAACTAGACTATCTGTTTGAAACAACTTATAATAACTGAAAAACTAAAGAACTGTCTAATTGTCCAAAAGCCTCTAAAAATCATGAGAAGTGGATGGGACAAACCACAAACTAACTGAATCAAAATGTACTGGTGAGAGGAATCAAATAACATATCATGTCCTTAATGGATGAGTACTTACCCCTACTATCGCAGAGAACTGCTGAGCTGTCTAAGGATGGTTGGGAAACTGTGCATCTTAACCAATGTTATAAGACAACATAGCGCAAGAGAAATATATGAGATCAATACTTTTAATGTACTTGTACGTGAGGTAAGGACTAACTACAATACAAGCAAAAACGGAATGTAATTACATGAAAATGTTAAACTACAAATGCAAGACCAACTATTTTAATACAAAGTCATTATCTAAATAACTTATACAATTTGTATAACTGACTAAATAAATGCTGAAAATTGACTACTTCGTCTCGTAAAACGAAACTGAAATTGATTGCTACTACTGACTGAAATTGTGGGAGCTATCATTTAACTAACATAAACCATTGATATTACCACGAAATCTAATGTTTACCTCGCATTGAGAAAGGTTGTTCCATCTTTACCATTAGAGTTGAACCTAAACTGAATGATCATTATACTAAGCCCAATTTCACAAAAAAAGGGAAATGCTCTTTGGCGAGTCCTTAAATCCTATAAGGGCATGTAGTTTGTGGGAAGTAGGAAGCATTAAACCCGCACTTCCCTCTCTTTGCTAAATACACTCCTAACTAATTGATACTAGTGTTATTCATTGTTAAGAATAACATGGTACTCTACTGAAAAGGATCAACTAGAACTTGAACATAGTAATGAAATCCTAGTTTGACAAACTAGTATTGGAAAAGTTTAAAATAGCAAGTAACCATATAGGTACTGGGCGTTCATAATCCGTCATCACTAAATGATTATAGAAATATGATAACAATACTTAAAACAGTAATATAAAGTCATAGTTCGGAGACCCAAAACATTGGATAATTCAGTTCATGAGTAAAATAAAAGAATTTAAGCATGGGAACATACTCAACTTAGGAGAATAGTAATTTCTCATCAACATAATGAAATTCAAGATAAAACATTAAACTTGTAGTTTAAAACATGAATAAGTACAACTCTTATGCTCTTTAGTCCCTTAAATCACATCATAATGCTATGCTTTCAACACATTAGGATTTGGGAATCAACCCTAACTTAAAACCTTTAAATTCTACTTGAAAAATCATACATTTAGGTACAAGGATTAAAGATTAACTTTGTTCAAAGCCCCAAATACCTCAATAGGTAGACTCTTGAAGATTTCTTGAACTTGGAAGCTTGAAATCTTTGATTCTTGGTAAGAGGAGCTTATATTTTGTTCATGAGAAGGAGGAGGATTTCTAATAAGTAATTTTGAGAGAAAGAGGCAAATAATGCCACTATGGATGTACCTAATAGTGTAATGGATGCTTTGGGTTGAGGGAAAATGACTCAATTTCTGTTTGATTTATTTAATCAAGAAGTTAGATGCACTACACCAACTCACTGCGACACTAACTCTAGAGTAGTAACCCACAAGCTGTAACCCTCAATCCAAGGGAGTAACCCATGAGTTATAACACTCATCACAGTGGTAATAACCATAGTGTTGTGGGCTTATCGCGAGGCCTCTCTATCTTTGCTACCCAAACATGCCCCGAACCCCATCCAAAAATCCTGAATCTCTCTTGAGGTATACCTTTAACAACCGTAAACATGATTCAATTAAAAAACCAATGCCTCCTGGTCAAGAAACACAAAAATAAAATCCATAAAGTTTTGGGGTCTTAAAAATGACTAAGTGCTCAACACTTAGTGAAAATTTCAAGCCTTAGAACCCTTAAGCACACACCTAAAACTGAAACCGAGTTTAGAATATTACGGGGTATTACAATATCTCCCCTTGGGATCATTCATCCTTGAATGAGACTGGTTATGCCAGGACATTATAGAGATTAATAGTCAATATAGAAATCTAATAAGATGAAACAAGACATATACTACATAGTCTAAACAAACTTCATGAATACATGTTGTGAAAAAAGAATAGTTACATAGTTGGAATAAAGAATGAAAAGAGTCAGCCTAAGGAAAGACCTTTACATAAAGCTGAGTCTGAATTTGCAGAGGAAAGATGAGGATATCAAGCTCGCATATCTGCTTCTGAATCCTAAGTAGCTCCCTGTAGGACTGATTCTTACAAAGAACTTTAACAAAAGAAACTTCTTTATTCCTTAGCATACGAATCTAATGATAAAAAATCTCAACTGGGACTTATCTATAGGAAAGGATATCCTTAACATCCACACTTTCTAAAGGAACAATAGAAACTGAATCACCAATGTATTTCTTAAACAAAGAAACATGTAACACCAAATGTATTAATGACAAATTGACAGGTAACTCAAGCTCATAAGCTACCTCCCCAAAATGGTTCAAGATTCTATATGGTCCAACATAACAAGGATTGATCTTCCCCTTCTTCCCAAATATCTTCACTCCCTTTATAGATAAAATTTTAAAATAGACCAAGTCACCAAACTCAAACTCAAGATCCCTTCCCCTCACATCTGTATAAGATTTTTGATAGATTTGGGTTATCTTCAGCCTCTCTCAAATTAACTAAACTCTCTTCATTATCTCAAACATTAAATTTAGCCCTATTAAAGTAGTCTCACCTACTTCAAACTTATCAATAAGAGATCTACATCTTCTTTCTTAGAGAGACACAAATGGAGCCATCTGAGTATTAGTGTGATAACTATTATTGTAGGCTAACTCAATCAAAGGTAAGAGGTTATACCATCTACCTTTAAAGTCAATAACAATGTACCTCAACATGTCTTTAAAAAATTAAATGGTCCTCTCTACCTGACCATATGACTAAGGAAGAAAAGTCATATAGAGGTGAACTTGGTTACCAAGACCATTCTATGAATTATTTAAAAAGTGAAAGGTGAACTAAGTACCTCTTACTAAAATGATAGACAAAAGAATGCCATAAAAGTTCACTAAATCCCTAAGATAGAGTCTAGCGTAATCCTTAGTTGAATACGATGTATGAATTGGTAAAAGATGGGCTGATTTGGTCATTCAATCAAAAATAACCAAAATTGAATCGTTCTGATGATCCATACAAGGAAATCGTGTCATAAGATCCATATTCACTACCTCTAACTTCCAAGTGGGGATGCTAAACTCCTGAAGTGTACCACTAGGACTTTGGGCTAAACCTTTACCAGCTGATAGTTCAAACACTTAGCCACAAACTCTATAATATCTTTCATCATACAACTCCACCAATAGATATCCGAAATGTCGTGATATATCCTTCTATTATCGGGATGAATAGAATACCGCACCATGTACTTCTACTAATATTTACTATCTCAAACCATTAGCACATAGAACACATGACCTATCCTAAAAATAAAGCACTCCATCTCCCTCGTTGGAGAAAAGCTCCACCTTCTGATATCTAACTGCTTCCTTACACATAACCATATTAGGATCCATGTTTTTCTTTTGTTTTACTTTGGCAGTTAATAAAGATTCTGATCCATTCATAACTTATATACTACCTTTGTCTGAATTAACAAACCAAACTCCTAACCTAGCAAGATGATAAACCTCGAGAACTAACTCCTTTTTACCTTGGACATGGGTAACACTACCCATAGACAATCTACTAAGGGCATCCGCAACTATATTGGCCCTTCTTGGATGATATAACATACTCATATCATAATCTTTCAACAACTCAAGCCATTTTCTCGGGTAAAGATTTAGGTATTTTTACACAAACATATACTGTAAACTCTTGGGGTCTATGAACACATCAAAATGACCCCCATAAAGATAGTGCCTCCAAATTATCAAGTCAAAATTAACAGCCGTAAAATCGAGATTATGGGTAGGATAATTCTTTTCATGGAGTTTAAGTTGTCTAGAGGTGTAGGCTATGACCTTTCCTCTTTACATCGATATAGAACCCAGACCAACTCTAAAAGCATCACAATAAACTACAAAACCATCCGTTCCATCTGTCAAAATCAATACTAGGTAGAAATAAGTTGAGTTTTCAAATTCGAAAAACTCTTATCGTAGAAATGTGACCACTGAAATTTAATTTTTTTAGTTTATTCTAGACATAGAAGAAAAAATTAATGAAAAACCTTCAACAAACCAACTATAATAACAAACTAATCCCAAGAAAATCCCAATATTTGATAAAAAGATGGATCTAGGCCAATTTCTTATTGCTTTAGTCTTTTGAGGATCAACTCAGATGCCATCACTAGCAATGATATGATAAAGAAAATCTACCAATCTCAACAAAAATTCATACTTACTAAACATAGTGAACAAATGATGATTTCTAAGGGTCTGCATGATCATTATCGCAATGGGAATAAACAAGAATATCATCAATTAAGATGATGACAACGATGTCTAAGTATTGCTTGAACACCCTGTTCATCATGTCTATGAAAGCTATAGGGTTATTTGTTAGTCCAAAAGACATAACTAAAAATGTGAAGTGACCATACCGAGTTCTCAAGGTTTTCTTTAAAATGTCACATTCTCTGACTCTGAGTTGATGATAGCCAGATCTAAGGTGTACCTAATAGAAACAACTTGTAAATTCAAGTTGGTTGAACAAGTCATCAATTTTTCTAAGTGGATACTTATTATTGATGGTGAGTTTGTTCAACTAACGGTAGTCGATGAACATTCTAAGAGAACCATCTTTTTTGCACAAAAATAGTATTTGAGCACCCTATGGGGAAATACTAGGCCTGATGAAACCCTTATTTAAGGGATTTGAATTGTTGCTACAATATCTTAAGCATAGTTGTAGCCATTTTATAAGGTGGATAGAGATAGCTTGGTATATTGTAGGGGATCTATTCCAAAATTAATTTCCCTCTCAGGAGAAATTTTAGGATGATCTTCAGGAAATATATTTGGAAATTCCATTACCTTTAAAACTGACTCAAAACTTGGAGTCTGAAAATTTGAGTCACTTACTAGGATGATTTGGTAAATGCACCCCTTAGATATCATCCTTTTTTCCTCAGGATAGGAAAAAGTTTGACCCTTAAACACAAAAGTATTACCCCTCTATTCGATAAGTATATATTTAGGAAACTGGAACTAGACAATTGAATTTCTGCAATCGATGGAGGTGTAAAATGACTAGAGCAAATCAATGCAAAGAATGAAATCAAAATTCGTCATCATTAACTCCACAAGATCAACTTGAGTAACTTTCTATGATAGGGTAATTTTTTTATACTCGTCTGGGTACAATGGGCTTACCTTCTAGGGTAGACACTGAGATAGGCTCTATTATCATTTCTGGAATGACACAAAAGTACACAACTACTTAAGGGGTGATAAAGGAAAGTGAAGCTTTGATATCTAATAGTGCATAAAAATTAAGATGAAAGACTAGTAATGTATCGAAACCACATCGAGAGAACTTTCCTAATCATATCAATTCTGGAAATCATAAAGTCTATTCTAATGTTGCCCACTGATTGCACAAGACTTGGCACCCTACTGAGTCGGGCGACCTCCTAGTGCTGCTGAAGAATTAGACTTGCCCTATTTGTGGGAATCACCTTTCTTTGAGTCTACCACTTTACACTTTTTGATCATGTGGCCTGGCTTTCCATAACCAAAGCACACATTACAGTTTGCTCGACATTCACCAAAATGGTTCCTACCATACTTTTTGTAGAGCAGGTTGGTACAACCACTGTTTACACTACCCTGGGTCATAGATCCTGGCACTCTATCCTAAGTGTGCGGCCTAAACTTAGGAACTAATGCACTAGCTTAAGAAGGTTCTATGGCTAAAAATTTTCTGGGAAAATTAAGAATGGTTACCACCTTCTAACTTTGGCAGAGAAAAGTTTAAAATACCTATTCTAGCCCTATTATTCTCTCTCACTTTATCCTTAAGTACTTCTTTACAATCAGCTGAGCATGAACCATAAGTCTCGAAAGGTCCATCTCCTTAATCAACATGGTGGTCCTACACCCCTTGACCACACTATCAGATACACCAAAAACTAACTTACTCATTCTTTACCTATTGTTATCAAACAAAGTAGGTGCAAACCTCGCCATCTGAGTAAACCTAAGTGAGTACTTCTTTACGTACTTACTTCCCTACTTTAATACTATGAACTTACGAACCTTAGCTTTCTTTAAATCTAGTGGGAATAACCTATGTAGGAGTGACGTTGCAAACTTCTCCCATTCCATAGGCTTTGCTTCTATACCGCTGTATTTCTTCAACTACTAAAACCAGGAGTGAGCTACTCCCTACAACTAATATGCATCAAACTTTGTACTTTTATTCTATGTGACACCATTGATTTTAGAAACCTATTGTACCATATCCAAAAATTCCTACGGATCCTACTAGACATGGATCTAGTAGACAAAAGGGGATTCATTCGAGTGAAATCTTGAATCCTAACTGCAACTGTATTTGCCACTTGATTTGTTGGGGGAATATCCTATGGGTTGTTTTATGTATCTACACAATGCGATAAGGCTATGAATGCATCGCTAGACTATGTGTGAGATACATGGTTATTTAGGGATTATCATGAATAAGTGGTGGTGCAGGTTGATCCCTATTCCTTCTTCTGTTGATTATTTTAGGAGACATTATTTGTTAATAGAACAAAGGACAATTTAGCAATAGGAATTAAATATAGCTCATTCTATTTCAGATGACATGAATAATTAATGAAGGGAAACTTTTCAAAAATGTATTTTAGCCTCTTGTGAATAGTGTTAAATGTTTTACACCTATGAACAAGACTCAATGCAACAAGGTTGTCAGACACCCTAGGAAAATTTTCAACCTTAAGCTCATAACATGTTTTATCACGAGTTGACGCTACCCCCTAATTTCAACACATTGCGGAAGGCCATAATTCACACCAAGCTAACCCATGGTTTGGTACCTGATGTGAGTACTGAACATAATGATAATAACATAAAATGTGCAGAAGATAAACACATCAGGTACTATAAATCTTACTACTGAATTATATAAAACAACATATTTAGAGTATTTGATGAAAACTAAAAAACTAGATTGTCTGTCTAAAATAACTAATAATAACTGATAAACTGAATAACTATCTAACTATCTAAGATCCTCTAAGAGTTATGAGGATTTGGTAGTAAAACCACCAAATAACTCCAAATAACTAAATTATATTAAATTACTTAAATGAATAAAATAATGTATCACATCCTCGAAGGATGAGTACTCGCCACTACTTCCGTGGAAAATGTCGAGCTGTCTAAGGATGGTTGGTAGACTATCCGTATAAACCTATGTTATAAAATAGCATAGTGCAGGAGAAAGGTATGTGATTAGTACTTTGAATGTACTAGTTCATGAGGTAAGGACTATATGAAATACAAGCTGAAATTGAATGTAATTACATGAACATGTAAAATTAAATATTCAAGAAAAAGTATTTTAATACACTAAATTAAGATGAATAACTAGTATAGCTTGTATAATTGTCTAAATAAATGCTAAGAAATGACTACTTTGACTTGTAAATATGAATTGAAATAGACTGTCAATACTTACTGAAATTGTTTAAGCTATCATGTAAAAAACATAAAGCATGGATATTACTATGGAGTCAAACATCTAACCCACATTGAGTAGGGTTGTTCCATCATTTCCATCGGAGTGGAACCTGAAATTGAGTGATCACCATACTGATCCTAATTTAGGAAAAAAAGAGGTAATGATCTTTATTGAGTCCGTAAATCCTATGAGGGAACATAGTTTCTGGGAAGTAGCTTGTAATGAGCCCACACTTCCCTATCGGTGCTAAATGCTACTCCTCACTGTACGACACTAGTGTTATTTATGGTTCAACATAACATGGTTCTCTAATGACAATGATTAAGTTGAACTTGAACATAGTAATCAAATACTAGTCTAACTAACTAGTGTTTGAAAATTCTGAAATAGTGTAATGAACCTTCATGTCATTTCCCAAATTTATGCTTATCTTTATTGTTTGATCCTTTTCATTGCTTCCTGAAGTCATTTATGACTTGATAAGATTGATTGTTTTATTATCGGGCAGTTTATTTGTTTTTAGAGCAAATTTCTTATTTAGAAGTATTCACTGGTTCCAAACAGTCAGCAGCAAAAAAAATCAGGAAAATAATCTAAGATGCAAATTTTGACTGTACCAGCAAATCTAAAATGTCAATTTTAATCTGGTCAGACCTTTTGTTCGAATTCCAATGCACTCAAGCAGATTTTGACCTATTAGTCGAAAAGTAAAAAATTAGAATGAATGGGTATGGGTTCCAAAATTGGTCGAAACAAACTCATATGGAAAATTTTAATTTGCCATTGCATCCGAGACATAGAATTTAAGGTTGGGAGTCCCTTGGTTCAGGTTCCAAGGCTCCCAAACTTTTCTGGGCCTATTGTGTAAATTTTATGAAAAGTGATGAAACTATAGGTGTGTGCCCCACTTTTTGACTAAACAGTCTCCTATGAAAGTTATTATAATTCCAATGGATTTAAAATTCTTTTTACACTCAATATTCATATTTTGATCATGTTATTTGGATTCCAGATGAGTTACGAGGGTAAAAAGCTTTTTTTTTTTGAGTTTGATGTCATCTACTGAAACTACGATCGAGGCCAAGAGTGTGTGATAGAGGGAGAGTGATAGCGGCCCATTGGACCATGACAGATGCATCTCTTTAGTTGTAAGGGCTATATAGAGGCCCCAAGATGTGTTTAAGGCATTTCCCCTTTACCATTTAGACCTAGAATCCCAAAAATGAATGTAATAACCTAAAATTGATTATGGGAGTGACTTGGGAGTCTAATTATCATCTTATATATTAATTATCTTTAAGATTAAGGTAAGAATTTATTAAATTCATGCTTGAATTAGTTTAGCTCAGGTCTTGATTTTAGCCCAAAATATGCTTAATTTTTACACATTTCTTGAGGTTTATGATTCCTTATTCATGTGTGAACATTTGGTTAGTCTCGAAAACTCATTTTCCATATAAGGGATCTACTTGGGTTTTTGGTGTCATTTTTGGACCCAAAGTACAATAGTGCAATATGGGTATCATTAGACTCGTATTGATGATTAAATTATTATTTTGATAGTGTGATGACATTTTGGGGATTTACCATGTTAATAGTGACCGAAGAACATATTATTTAAGAATAATCTAGTATATAGTAAGCTAAGATGACCATATTTTGTTATGTACATGGTTGAAGGGAATATTTTGAAAAAAGCAATTTTATAAAAATGAATGATTATTTATCTGATGTGATGGTAGATAAATTCAAAATACTTATTTTGTATGCACTTAGAGATATAAAAGTAGCAGATATAAGAAAAATCATATTAGAAAAAGCTTTTGGTAAATACTACATGACTAGAGTAAATTATATACCATATCTACCTAACTACTCTTATAAATACTTACGATGATAAGTTACATAGAATTTTTAGAAAAAGATATAAGAAACATACAGTTACTAGAAAAACAGATAAAAATAAATATAGATAAATACATGGAAAATAAAGATATAAAATACATAAAATTTCTTAATAAAAATATGCAAAAACTACTAAGGCCAAAACAAACAACTACAAAATATTATAATAAAACCAATTTTAAAAGATAGATCATTTAGATTATCTTAAAGTTTTAATCTTATATATACTTAAAAACATAGAAATTATAGATATTAAGAAAATAATATTAGATAAAGTAATAGACTACGAAATTGAAACTACAAATAGTCTAGAACAGTTATATGAAGAAATTTACCCAGAAGGATATTATTCAGATTAAAAAATGTTAGAATATATTAGAAAAACTAGAGAAAATCAAGAAAATCTAAATAATGAAATTAATTATAGAAACCGAATTAGAAAAATAATGGAAAATCTAAAAGAAAAATTAATATGGATAGAAAAAACCTTAGAAAATTTAGATAAAGTACATGTGATAGTTTATATAATTTAAAAAACTCACTACGAGAAGAACAACACAAGATAATAAATAACATTGAAAATCTAGAATTAGATATGCATTACAGTACAGATAGGATAAATTATTATACAGAAATTTGTAACTTTGCAATTACTACAGGATAAAATAATTAATGAATATATCTTACGAAAAAAGTAAAACATTAAAAGATATTGAAACAAAATTTAAAAAATATCCACGCACAAATAAAAATAAATTCACCAGAAATCTAATAAGTTCTATTTTCCTTATAAAGTTTTGCGTCCCCTAAATAACAATTTTGTCTTCATATACTTAGTTTGGGAATAAATATTGGTAGTAAGTACAATATCTAAAATCACTCCTCAATTTAACAGTACCATTGACTTGATTAAAAATGAAACTTTTACTAGTACAAGATTCCTAATAACTGACATATAGATTCACATCCTGTTACTCATATTTCTCAAGTTAGTATATCCTTGATCTTCCAAGGCATTGATAGAATAAGTTTAAAATAGCATATTCGAGAGCTTGCTAGAGGAACCTCCTCTATCTTGGAAAAATGAAGAATTTAGGCATAGCCATAAACCTCCTCTACTTGCATTTGTCTTTATCAGTGAAATCTACCTTATTATTACTAAATCTTTTATGTCTTTTATCTCCAAATATATTTGAAAAATGTGGAGTGAGACATAAATGTGGCTGGTCAACTATATTTGAGATTGTTAGGAAATTAAAATTTGTCTAGAAACTTCTAGTTAGTAGATATTTTTGGATTTGTTTAGAAACTCCTAGTTAGTAGATATTTTTGGAATAGATAAGTCTTTTATTTAAAATGAGTGGTGGTTAGTTGGCCACATATGTACTTACTTAGCATTGTGTGAAATATTTTTGCTTTTTTGATGGCTTGTATTCCTCACACACACACTATATGTGTGTGCAGTCTATGCACTGATCAATCAAGAGAAACAAATAAGAGTACAAAACAAGTTTCAGCTCTTCTTCTCTGTAGTTTGTTTTCTCGCAGCAATTTATAGCTCCATTTTGTTGTTGTTTTAGCTTGTTGTTTTCCGGTTCTTCTTCCCCTTCTGGTGAAAGAGTTAAAAATTAGTTAGATCATTATTTTCTGTGACAGTTGAATATGCGTTAGTGATTAAAGGAGTCAATGGATGTTTTTGTCATCTTAAACTTTAATATGGGCCTTAATTAGGTAGCATAGGATCTCTCAGATGTTTGTTGAAACCTATTTCGGGAGTGGGAAACACAGGAATTTCATTTAAGATGAACTTATTCATGGGACAAAAACTCTTTTGGGCGAATATGAACCATGCTAAAATCAGTGCTTTATATATTGTCTTGGATTATATATTATATAATCCAAGTACCACAGATGTAGTGTGTACAACCTCGACTGATGCATTAGCTATGCGCTAATCATCCGTCAAAGGAATTCTTCATGTAGTTCCCAAGTTGTCGAACATATGTTGATGGTGAGGAATTTGTTAAAGCAATAGTAAAGGCATTAGTTGATGAACATGATCTCTTGATTGATGGACATGCATTTACTTTATTGAGAAGCTGCAACCGAGTGCCTTTCTAAAAGCAGCAGAGCTTGATATAATACTCTGCAAACAAAGAAACATCAAACACAACTACTTCAGAAACTTTTCTTTCTGTATCACAGAACTTAAACAAAAAACTCGAGGATGCATCCGCATTAGTTCACTTTGTAGGGACTGAATTTCTGAGCACCCAGCCGGATGAAGAGCAATGTAAAGAACTCAGCTTGAAAGTTCCTCGAAAGAAAACCAAAATTGGGTCTTTGTTGCTAATCGCTGTATTGCTTGTGTTTGAATACCATGAATGTAGGAGTAATTTTTGTTGTCGTGACGAAGGGTTTAAGAAGTAGATCAACAAACATGGGACTGATTAGGTGTTGTAAATTAAGTAGTCGATTTCAAATAATTTGGGATTCGAAGGCTGAAGATTGATATTAAGAGATATTATTCTATTGTACATGCTTTGTAAGTTACTTTCTCTAAATTTTACTTGGGAGACCAACCATCCTTAGTCCCATGATGTGTTCCATGTTAGATATACGGAATTTTTAAATATGAAATAGTGTTCGTTTGGTACTACAACGTTGAGTATATTTTCATTACCTTGTTAATTCATAAGGATTATTAAGGTAAAGTCTAGTCCTTTTTGGTTGAACTAATCCCTATTGCAGATGTTTTTTTATCTTTTTCAATGAAAATGTTGTTAGACAACTGATAAAAATTTTTTGAAAACGGAGAGTAAATTGTTGGGTTAGTGGGTCTTTTTTCCTTCCTATGTGGATAAATGAAGCCCAATTTGGACCAACCCATTTTTGCCCATAGGCCCATTACTATGGGGCATATATATTGATCTTTTTAGGTCTTATTCACCATCACAAAAAGAGAATATTCAGAAGCCAAAGAGAGAAAAACAAAGTTAATTTTCGCACCAAAATTTCAGCCACAGCTGTTAACTTTAAATTCCGATTTCCGCTTCTTTTCTTGTCCGATTGAGCTGATTTTTGGACTGCGTGTTCCTCTCATCTCAATCTTTGATTAGGAGCTAACTGAGTTTGATTTGGTAGCTTGTAGATCCTTTTCTTCATTCCCGAACAGTAGCTGCATTTTTTGTGCTTTCACTCCTTTATTTCTCTAGTGTTTGGTGCTGTAGTTTATGTATTGTTTAGTTTTGACACTTGTTTTGTTTTGGTTATTATAGTGGAGGTTTTGATCCCATAATTTTTTACTCTTCACACTGAAGGGTTTTCCACGTAAATCTTGTGTCTCGTGTGATTGCCTTTATTCTTGTCTTATTTTATTTGGTTGAGTTGTTTGTTGTATATTACTCTATTTTTCTTGGGTTTATTTGTCTCTTCTTGGTTCAAGTTGAAAGGAAAAGTTTAGTCTTGGGTATTTTCCGCTGCTACCCTGTCGGGCTCTTTGATTGTGTACCCATCTTTCCTAACAAAGTGGTATTAGAGAGTTAGCTGTTGTTGATTGTCGATTTGAATGATGGGGGAAAATATTAGCAAGATGGTATGTTTGAATATTATTAACTATCATACTTGAAAAGGCAAGATGAATGATTTTCTATTTATAAAGAAAATGCATCTACCTATGTTTGCATCTACTAAACCTGAATCAATGACAGATGAGAATTGGGAATTTGAGCACTTACAGGTTTGTCGCTATATCAGACAATGGGTTGAAGATAATGTTAGAAATCATATTGTGAATGCGACACATGCTAGAAGTTTGTGGGACAAGCTCGAGACACTTTATGCTTCGAAAATTGGCAATAACAAGTTGTTCCTGCTTAAGTAATTGATGACTATTAGGAATAAAGAGGGCAGTTTTATTTCTGATCATATTAATGATTTTCAGGGTGTCCTTGACCTGCTGTTTGGAATGGGTGTAAAGTTCGATAAAGAAATTCAGGGATTTTGTCTTCTTAATACTCTGCCTGACTCTTGGGAAACTCTTCAAGTTTCTTTGACTAATTCTGCTCCTGATGGTATTGTAACAATGGAATATATTAAGAGTGATGTCTTGAATAAAGAGATGAGAAGAAGATCTCTGGCCTCTTCTTCTTTATCTTCACACTGTGATTTTTTGGTTACTAAAGAGAGGGGGAGAAACAAGTCCAGAGATTCAAATAATAGAGATAAAAGTAGAAGCAAGTCATGTTCCAAATTCAAGAATGTTACATATGACTATTGCAACAAAAGGGGGCATATCATGAAATATTGTTACAAGCATAAGAGAGATATAAGAAGGCAAAACAAATAAGGCGATAATGAAAATTGTGTTGTTATTATTGCTAATAATGATCTTCTTATTGCTTCTGGTGAGAATGCCATTAATCTTGTTTGTGATGAGTCTAGCTGGTTTGCGGATTCCGGTGCTACTTCTAATGTTATGCCAAAAAAGGAATTATTTTCTTCTTATACTCCATATAATTTTGGAATATTGAAAATGGGCAATAATGATGAAGTTAAAGTACTTGGCATTGGCACTGTTTGTTTGGAAAGTAAAAATGGTTCCAAACTAATTCTTAATAATGTCAAGCATGCTCCAAATGTTCGATTGAATTTGATTTCTGTAGGGAACCTTGATGATGAGGGTTATGTTAACACCCTTGGTACTAGCCAGTGGAAGCTTACTTGAGGTTTGATGATTGTGGCTTGAGGTGACAAGTTGTCTAACTTGTACGTATTTCAGGGCTCTACTTCTAGAGGCTTGATAAACTTGGTGGAGAATGATACTTCATCAGAGTTATGGCATAGAAGGTTGAGTCATATGATTGAGAAGGGGATTGATAGTTTGGCTAAGAAAAAATTTCTTTCTGGAGTAAAACAAGTAAAGTTGTAGAAGTGTGTTAATTGCTTAGCCGGTAAACAAAAAAGAGTTTTTTTTCAGAGTCATCCTCCTTCAAGAAAGCTCTATTTGCTGGAGTTGGTGCATTCTAATTTGTGCGGTCATTTTAATGTAAGGTCTCATGGTGGTTTACTTTACTTTGTGACTTTTATTGATGATCATTCTCGCAAACTCTGGGTATTTTCTTGGAAGTCCAAAGATTAAGTACTTGATGTGTTCAAGAATTTTCAGGCCTTGATTGAAAGACAGATAGGGAGGAAATTGAAATGCATTTGTTTAGATAATGATGGTGAGTATATTTGTCCTTTTGATACATATTCCAAAGAGCAGGGTATTCGCCACCAGAAAACTCCTCCAAAGACTCCTCAATTGAATGGCTTAACAGAGAGGATAAACAGAACACTAGTTGAGAGGGTTAGATGTATGCTTTCAGATGCTAAGCTTCCAGATTCCTTTTGGGAAGAAAAACTTAATATGGCTATTTATGTTATCAATTTATCTCTTACTGTTGCTTTGAATGGTGATGTCCCTGACAGAGTTTGGTCTGGTAAGAATGTTTCTTATGATCATCTTGGAGTCTTTGGGTGTAAATATTTTGTGCGTATTTCTAAGGATGAAAGGTCAAAGTTGGATGTTAAAACTAGACAGTGTATCTTCATTGGTTATGGTCAAGATGAATTTGGCTATCGTTTCTATGATCCAGTTGAGAAGAAACTTGTTAGAAGCCGCGATGTTGTGTTCTTTGAAGACCAAAAAATTGAAGATTTTGACAAAGCTGAGAAGGTTCATTCTTAGAGTAGTGAGAGCCTAGTTGATGTTGATCCAGTTCCTTGAACTACTGCTCCTAAAGAAAATCTTCATGATGATGAAAATCAAGTTGATAATAAAGATGATGATCATATTCAGAATGACCAGTAAGAAGTTGTTGATACTTCGGTGCAAGTTTATATGGTTGATCAGAAACCAGTTGTTGATGTTCCAAAGAGTTCTGCCAGATGATCTACTAGAGAGAGAATACCTTAATCTTGTTATTCTCCCAGTGAGTATGTACTCTTGACTGACGGGGGAGAACCTGAGAGTCTTGATGAGGCCATGGAAAGTGAAGAAAAATAAAAGTAGTTTGATACTATGGAAGATGAAATTAAATCTTTGCAAGATAATCATACCTTTGATTTGGTTAAGCTGCCTAAAGACAGTAAAGCTTTGAAAAATAGGTGGGTTTTTTGGGTGAAACATAAAGATGGTAATCCAATTCCATAGTACAAAGCTAGATTGGTTGTGAAAGGATTTAACTAGCAAAATAGAGTTGATTTTGATGAGATATTTTCTTCGGTTGTAAAGATGTCATCCATTCGTGTGGTTCTAGGCTTAGCTACAAGTCTAGATTTAGAAGTTGAGTAAATGGATATTAAAACTGCTTTTCTCCATGGTAACATATATGAAGAAATTTATATGGAGCATGCCAAAGGTTTTGAAGTCAAGGGAAAATAGAATTATGCTTGCAAATTGAAGAAGAGATTGTATGGTTTGAAACAAGCTCCTAGGAAGTGCTACAAAAAGTTTTGTTCCTTTATGAGTCAGTAGGTCATCAAGAAGACTAGATTGTATGGTTTTAAACAAGCTCCTAGGAAGTGGTACAAGAAGTTTGGTTCCTTTATGAGTCAGTAGGTCTTCAAGAAGACTACTTCAGACCATTGTGTTTTTGTGCAAAAATTCTATGATGGTGACTTTATTATTGTGTTGCTTTATGTTGATGACATGCTTGTTGTTGGTCATAATGCTTCCAGGATTCAAAAGTTGAAGCAAGAGTTAAATAAGTCTTTTTCTATGAAAGACTTAGGACCAGCAAAGCGAATTCTTGGCATGCAGATTGTCCATGACAGAAAGGCCAAGAAGTTGTGGTTATCACAAGAGAAGTATATTCAGAAAGTACTTTGAAGGTTTAACATGGGCAAGGCTAAGTGTAACACACCGAAATATCATCCCGAGACACCACACGATGTCCAAGGCCATACGTAGCCTCAAGCTAACCCTTTAAGCCAAAACACTACCCTTGGGTTCTAACACAACAATATACACACTATGTTAAGGATATATATATAAGTACATATCATATCACATCACACCGAATATTGTTAGACTACACATATATGGAATGTCTATACACAAACAAACCCAACAATACACTAGTCTGACATAGCCTCTATACATCAAAATCAATGAGCTATTGGGACAAACCCCCCACCTGACTCAACAGACGAAAGGGATCAAAAAACAACAACACCAAAAATAGCAACTTGGTCTTCGAACCATGAGGACTCACCACTGAAGGAACGTAGATACGGCACTCGGATATCACTGTCGCGGCTGCGGGTGAGTACCTGAACCTACATCATGGTAAGAATGTAGCCCATAGAGAAATATGTGGGTCAACACAAGATACGTACTGAGTATGTGGGGGCGCATGCAACATATAAATAATATCATAAATTTCGTAAAAACGTACATATAGACCATAATGAAACACTTGGCTTTAGTAAAATTGAATCATACAACTCATAATATCTTAGATAGGAAATGTAAGAGAAAAACCTCATAAATCATTATAGATCATCATAGGCAACTTAAATTACCACATCAAAACTCAGAGTGACTCGGTATTTCAATAAACATGACTCTTATGGATAGGGGAGTTTCCTATAACCGACAACCCCACTTGAGATACGTGGAATACCAATGTTTGAAACCTCTATTGGCGGGAGTATCATACTCTTTGCAGGGAGTAAGACCTTAAAACTGCAATAATCACAATCGAGCTCTCTGGACAATAATATCGTCATCAAACAACCCTACGGTGGCACATAGGTTTGGGGAAATACCAAATTTCCCTCTATGTGCTAAGTACTACTCCTCGACAAGCTCAGAACGTATTAGGAAATCCATGACAACATCACAAGGGTCTGTCATAAAGACCAAATCAAATCTCTTTGTCATTTATCAAATCATATAAATTTGTGGGCTCCTAACTCAACACATTTTAGCTCAAAATATTTTATCTTTCTCAATATCAACAAGGTATCAATGCATTGAACCATAACCGAATCGATATTTGGAAAAGGATATGAAGACTCAATACATAATATTTTCAACAATTTAACTCATTAAAACCATCCAGAAAATACAAAGACTCATTGCAACTTCAATATCAATATTTCTCAATTTGCCATCCAACTCTCATTTAAAGGTACTTGAGACATCCACCCATAGTAGGGATATAGAATTTCCAATATCAATTATAAATTCATAATAAGAAAATAGTGGAATGATAGTATAAATCAAGGCTTAACAAATTAAATCATTATCCTCTCATGATCAAATACTTTTTGGACGTAATTCCATTTCAACATCATACACATATAGGATGACATAATCCCATAGCTCATGGACAATAATATAAGATATGAAATCATATTTTCAATTCATGGTAAAACATGTAAAATCTCATGTCAATGTAATTCAACAAAAATACCGGGCACAAGATTGAAAGGATAATCTTGTTCAAAGCCCCACATACCTAAAAATGAAAGATGACTATGAACTTCCAACTCCAGAACTTTATTCACGAAAATAAAGGGTGCTTCTCGAAGCCCTTAATATGATCAACTCAAATCCCAAATCAATTTGAAATTTCTACGGTTCAATCAAGTGACATAGAAGGATGAAATTAGTAGTAGTAGGGTTGGGGTTTGAGCCTTAGGAAATTTTGGAGAAAAATGAGCTATTGAATGCTCTTAATGGACTTAAATCCATGGTTTACCTAGATGGATTGAAGTAGGAATGACCCAAATACCTTTAAAAATCAAATAATGTCAAATCTGTCCTTTGGTGGACTGTTTTGTTAGGCTGAAGTAGATAAACCATAACTTTTTGTTTCAATGGTCAAATTAGATGAAACCAATTTCATTGGAAAGAGGACTTTCAGAGCATTTTGTGTATATATAGTACATCACCCTGATCATTATGTACAAGGAGTTATGATCATTTGAAGTTAACCCTAAGATTCTCCTAGCCTCAGTATTTTTTTCCTGCACATTTACTGTTCACCACTATTCACGGTTAGATCGGAATGATCATAACTCATCACTCGAGTGTCCGTTTTGGATGATCCACATATCATTGGAAATATTATTCAATTCTCTACGCGATGATGGGTCGCATATCTAGAAATTCCACTCAGAAAAATTATTAATCACGATAAGGAACAAAATTTAACACATTTTCATTTGAGATCTTAATGGAAAATTTTTTTTGGGGCATAACATCATCTCCCCCCTTGGAAACATTAATCCTTGAATGTTGAAAGGTAGCTCAAGAATACTATGAAAATGAGTATATAGAGAAAAATCATCTTGCCCAAGCATATACTCTATTATATATTTTTAGTGATATCGTAGAAAACACACAAGCCAAGATAAACATAGCAATAAGGATTAAATCAAAAGAGAATGATACCTTTGACATGCTTGGCATTCATAGGAAAGAGGTGGGGATATTTGGCGCGCATATCTGCTTCGGCTTCCCAAGTAACACTCTCCACAGATTGATTTTGTCCAAGCACTTTAACCAAAGGAACTTCCTTGTTTCTTAGCCTACGAACTTGAAAGTCAAAAACCTTAACCGGAATCTCTTCATATGGAAGACTATCTTGAATACCCAAGCTATCATAAGGATCAATCACAACAGAATCACCAAGAGACTTCTTAAGCATAGAAACATGGAAAATCAGATGGACGTTAGATAACTCCGCAGGCAATTCAACCTTATACGCTACCTTCCTAATGCGATCCACAATCTTATAGGGACCAATGTAACGGGGACTTAGTTTCCCTTTCTTCCCAAATCTCTTAATCCCTTTCATGGGTGACACTTTCAAGTTCACTAAATCACCAACATCAAGTTCAAGGTCTTTCCTCCTTACATCTGCATATGATTTTTCACGACTTTGGGTAGTTTTCAATCTTTCTCAAATTAACTTAACCTTCTCCATGGCCTCGAACACCACATCCGGTCAAGTCATGGCAGCCTCACCAACTTTAAACCAACCAATGGGTGATCTACACCTTCTACTATACAAAGCTTTAAACGGGTCCATTCCAATAATAGCATGAAAACTGTCATTGTAAGCAAACTCAATTAATGCTAAGTGCTCATCCCAACTACCTTTAAAATCAAGAACACAAGCCCTCAACATATCTTCTAAAGTATGAATGGTCCGCTCGTCCTGACCATCAATTTACTGATGGAAAGCAGAACTTAAACGAATTTGGGTAACGAGACCCTTATGGAAAGATTTCCAAAACTCAGAGGTAAATTGAGTACCTCTGTCAGAAATAATAGCCAAAGGGATTCTATGAAGTCTGATGAATTCCTGAATATATATTCTAGCATAATCTTCAGCTTTATATGATGAATGCATAGGCAAGAAATGAGCTAATTTTATCAGCCAATCTATGACAACCCAAATTGAATCATGATGGCGACGAGAA